>NC_135715.1:127202909-127207909 GCF_964656455.1 Halichoerus grypus | reverse complement strand
ACCACAAATGTAATCTTTAGTTCTAAGAAAACTGTTTTAGATGTTAACACGAAGAACTGAATCGCAAAATTAGTGAGTGATAGGAGGCTATATCAAGTGCAGGAGCACAAGGAAATCTTGATTTCGGTTTATGAATACTTCTGAAAAGAATAATTTTGGATCAAGTTGCAGTGATTCACAATTTGCTAAGCCTGCTGTGGGAGTGTTTAAAAAGGTAGTGCGGTTTCTATTTCTGCTCTCTCTATTCTTATTGTCTGCTTTGCCTTGTGTAATCCATGAACAGAATAAGGTCTTCCTCATGTTACACAATGACTGTTATTAGCTTCTCCACACAGAAACTAAATATTCCCTATCATTTGGACATACTGAAAAATGGTACACATATTAATCAACATGCTTGCTATTTTATCAAATACGCTCAAAAACAAGTAGCATAAAATCTCATCACTTTTGTCTCACCATATTAATATGATTTTACAGTACAGTTTTTAATTGATCCTTGTACCACATTATTTTCAAGTTAACGCTATTAAATTGTAATATTTGGAAATTATCCAAGAATTAAATTATCAGCTCATACTATATTTGCCCCCAACACATTTACAAGACTTTTTTTTTTTTGGTCTCTTTCCATATCTACTTGTTACCATTCCTGACCTCACCCATATGCACATAACACACTCTCTGTCTCCTTTTAAACTGCCACTACGGAGCTACAGAACTCTTGGAGAACACCACACAATAGGAAGCAAATGGCTGTTTGCCAATGACTGGATAGTAGAAGGTAACTGCATGCTCTTTACTCCTCTAGCCCCATCTAGATACCATTAGCTTACTTTGTGTCCGTCTTTTTTAAACCTCCTTGTCCTAGGGCAGCGGTCTTTCAATGCATAAAAATTACCTAGAGAAGCCTGTTGAAAGTTTCCTGGGCCCCACTCCCAGAGATTCTGACTCAGTAGATCCAGTAAGACTCTACTTACATTTCTGTCAAGCTTATGGATGAAGCCAAAAATGCTGGTTTGAGGACCTCGAGTCTAGGGGTAGAAAAGTTTCTCCCAACAGATCTCCAGTGGGAAATTCAGGAACACATCTGGGGCTGAGTCACTCGGTTCTCTCAGTTAGCTAAAGTGATTTAGCTCCCACCTAGAAATTAAAAGGGAAATAGTACTGTAAATGTCATTTTAATCACTTTTAAATCTTATCTTTACCTCTAAACAATGACTTACACAAAGAGGTTTGAATTCCAGTCAACGTTGCCACCGAATGCTGTGCAACTCAATTTGAAACAAGGATCTTTAATAAATGTCATAAAAATAAAGTCATCGATGTGATAAAAAGATAATGCATACATACATGATTTAGATCATCCCTTTTACCCTCACCCTTTCTTCGATTTCAATCCATTTTTAGTGAAAATTTGCAATTAAAAACTTAATAAAAATATAACACAACCAATAAAATACCATAATGACATCTACATTCACATTATATTAAAATACCTTCATTTATCATCATATCACCTGATGTTTAGCCAAATTATTCCAAATAATGTCAGAAGACTTGATCTAAATACAAGTCATATTAGGTAACCAAATATCCACTCAGTTCAATGTAAGTGCATTTCATCTACTCAGTTCTGTAAAGAGTAATAAAGACACATTATTAATTCAGCAGCTGTCGTGAGTCTTAGAAAATCATTTCTACCAACTGTCAGGTAACCTAAGTCTACCGTATCTTCTAAGACTCTTGTGTATGCCAGTTAAATGAGCTAAACTTAAGCCAAGATATATGGAAACTCTGTAATTTCCTCTCGGTTTTGCTGGGAACCTTAAATTGCTCTAAAAAAATAAAGTCAATTAAAAATTGAGCCTGGATTATTAATAAATCAATACTTTACTATAGTAGTTATGTTTTCATTTTAAGTAAGTGATACTCAAGTCAATGGCTAAAATGATAAAATTGCCTTTCCCGACCGTTGAAATTGAAAGATTGTCTAACCTCTTCCTAATAGTGACATTTACATTACCACCTTGTGCTGGTTCCTTTCTGACCAAAGCCGTATAGTTTCAATTACCTATTCTCCATGTGGCTTGTAAAGCTGGAGGATCCACATCTGTACATTTCCTTTATGTTTAGAAAACATAATTTCTTTTCTAATAAATATGGTTCGATGATCAGATAAGGGCCTCCTAAAGGATTGAATTCACGCAATTAAGTAGAAATATTCTTAAATTTATTGGATGGGTTCATTCTATACTGTCTAAAATCCCAATTGACCCGATATGTATGTCATCCATACCAATTCGGGGAGGTGGATTCATCACATCCCTGCTCCTTTATATTTTACTTCTCTTCCTGGTATTCTTTAAGTCCTGGACTTGAAAGAAATTTGAAGGAGGTGGAGGGGGGTGGGCAGAGAGTGAGGATGGTCAGAAAGAATAGAAATAAACTAAATGGGCTTTATCATTGAGTAAATGGCATTTTATTTATCTTAAAATTGGTCTAATATCTTTATTTTCCCTAAAAACAAACTAAAAAAATACATTTAATATCTTCAGAATAACAATGCAAATGAAACTGCTTATGTGACAGTGAACAAAACTGGGGGGGATAGAAGAGCGGTAGTAGGTAAAATTAAATACCCTTTTGAAATGCTTTGGTAAGTGCAGTTTGATGGAGAATCATCTAAGCTATTCTCTCTAATCCACAGAATATGAAAGGTTGTTAAATGTCAGTGACAGGTGTTAGGTTTTTGGAATGACAAATCTAATAAACACATGTTTTTAGTTGGGAATCTACAATTTTAAGGATTTTATTGTTTATAGATACATGGTCTCAATGAATGAAAGGCTAATTATTTTTTTAAAAAAGTCAAAAACTAGTGAAAAGAAAAATAAGTAGGTAATACCATTTCCACTACAATGTCTCAAAATGCTTAGATTAAAAAAATTATTTAAGAGTCTAATGGAATCATAAACTTCATGTTTGAAAATATGGATAATACAAGGATGCATTAGTAGATATCTCTCTACTGTAAACATATATATAATCAATTGGATTCACCTTATTTTAAAAACTCATGACTTTCACAATTCAAAGTGTTTTTATTCTTGCTAAGGAAAGATGATGAGGCAAAATGTGAGTTCGACATTATCAGAAATTTGTATATAAAAAGGTGAATTTACCGTGTCATAGTTATAGTAATGACAACTACCATTTTCAGACATTTACTATGGACTTGGCAGAGTGTTGAGAGCTCTATTTATCTCACTGTATCTTTTCTACAGCTCTGTGAGGCAGATGTTCATTTTGCAGAGGAGAAAACTGAAGCTTAGCAAATTAAGCAGTTTATCCAAAATGAAATAGTGAACAGTGAAGTGAGAATTTTAACTCAGTACACTGATTCCAAAGGCCATGTTCTTCACCATTACATTGTACTGTCTAAAGTCCCAACTGACCTAACATATATGTTACAGTGATTAACTATGCAGATGACTATTGGGCATTGTTCAAAAACCATGACAGTGTCCTTAAAAATTAGAGTGACAATATACCGCGTTGGGTGCCAGAACTTTCTGGACTTCACTTTTGACCTATCAGGCTTAGTCAAATTTTCATAGTTGTTTAATTTAGGGATAACAGTCTACAGTTAATGGGTATACCATAAGGGTAATGTTAACTTTACTTGCAATTATTCCCCACCACACTACCTATGAGCTGGTACATTATCATTATTTCCAGTTTCTAGAAGGAAGCAAACTTTAAAAAGAATATTATGAAGATGAATGAACCTTTTACAACTGCTTAGAAGAAATATACTTTCAAATTTCCCCCTTCATCTTCAACTATCACCCGGCTCTCCTTCATTATGAAGTACTATTAAAAGTATAAGTTATATTATAAGAAGATACTTATTTGTGCCTTCAAGAACCTCATCTGAAATAGAGATATTCTCCAATTTCCAATCACAAAAAGCAATTCTATATTAAAAGATAAACACAGGATACTGTGTTCAGAAATGTGCACCCCTGCATTTGATTCTTTGATAGATTCTTTCAACTATGTTGAGAGGTCACTTGTTTCTGGCTATTGTCATTTTGACAGTGGTAGGAGTTGGGGGAGCATGGTCAGCAGAGTCAAAGAATGTGTGACTACTCTTTCAAATGTGAGTTAAAGCAACACAGTTAAAGCTCATTTCCAAAAAAGAAAGAAAGAAAGAGGAAAAGAAGAAAATCAAACTGAGAAATTATCAATTGATTTAACCAAGTGCTCAGTGATGCAAAGAATGCTGTCAGAAAAAAAAAAACTTTTCATTTCTACTCAATATGCTAGAATCAGCTATAAAAGACTTCAGTTGCACATGACCTCCAGGGAATTGTGAAGATCTTTTAAAAATGTTCTAGTTTTTTCAGAATTTACTTAATTTTTCTCCATTAAGCATTTTAAGTAAAATAATAAGCAAAAACAATACAGTTGTAAGACATTGTTCCGAAAGTAATAAAAGAAAACACCTTTTACTACTTTTTAAATAATGCTGTATTACATTTCAAAGTTCAGAGAATAAAGATGATACTAAAGGTCATCTCAGGTCAAAATGATGGTAGGTTTCTTTCTAAATTTCGAGTTCATATCTCATACTAACTTTTGGCAGTCTCTATAACATATCATTTTATATTACTTTGCCATACACTGATAGTTTTTGTAAACTAAGACCTACTTCACTTACTTTTAAAGACAAATGTTTGCTTAGTGTCTACAAATGTGTGCTAACTGTAGTCCCTCAGACATTCATTAGTGTTTAGAGTTTGCATTTAAGGAGGACAATGGCATTGTAAATGAAAATGACCAGTAGCCAAAGGGAACATATAATTGTTTGTAATTAAACAAAAGTGTTGCTGAGTTAATCAAATTCACATCTTAATATACTTTAAAGCATTGCTGTCTTGTCAAAATGAAGACTTCAGTTTTCTGTCTCTTTGGAATTTTTTTTTTAATTGGTA
>NC_135715.1:127070409-127200409 GCF_964656455.1 Halichoerus grypus | reverse complement strand
AAGCCTGTTAAATGTGTTCAAAAGCTGTGTGATTTGGTAGGTAAGGCCCTAGATTAGAAGTCATAAGACCTAGGGTGCCTGGGTGGCTCAGTTGGTTAAGCAACTGCCTTCAGCTCAGGTCATGATCCTGGAGTCCCAGGATCAAGTCCCGCATCAGGCTCCCTGCTTGGCAGGGAATCTGATTCTCCCTCTGACCCTCCCCCCTCTCAAGCTCTCTCTCTCATTCTCTCTCTCAAATAAATAAATAAAAATCTTTAAAAAAAAAAAAAGAAGTCATAAGACCTATACTCTGTTCTGTATTTTACCACCGACTAGCTGTGTGACCTTGGGTAAGTAATTTACATTTGATGAAAACTAGATCAGAAAATGGTTGAAATATGGAATATCAGGATTCAGTAGGCTGCATCAATAAATAGTCTGAATCAGTGACAAACATCTCATGCAGTATATTGGTAATAAATACAGGAGAGAAAAGATTATTTAGGGCACATTCATTTTATGCTGGCAAAGTGGACTAAGAATTACAAACTGGAACTTATTTCATTCATTTTTAGAGTTCCCGTGTGACCAGGGGAATGATACTGTTATTTCTATATCCCTGCTATAGAGTTTTCATATCGATATAAAAACAGTAAATGATAATTTCCTTGGGGGCTATTTATAACATTGCACCTCTAGTTGAAGCCTCCAAAGAGTCACATAAAATAGGTACTATTAGCCCTATTTTACAGATGAAGAAACTGCAGCTCAAAGTTTAAGTAACTTTGTGAGTAGCTATCGTGGGACTTGAACCCAACTCTGTGATTTTAAACTCTGAATGTTTAAGCAAGTTTTGGGATGGAGTTCCATTTCCACAGAGCCCAGCAACACAAACTGAGTCTGCTTCTGTTCCATCTCTCTCTGGCTGCATGACTTTAGTCCTATTCATCAATCTCTTTTTCTTTTGCCTACTTAACATGTTTGTCAAATCCCATAAGGGAGAGCAAGGCTTAACTTGGATCACATCAGAAACTGTTCAGCCTACTGATGCTATCAGGCCAATACTGAGGAGCTGTCCTTAAAAACAAATACAGCTTTCCACTTAATTTGTTGAGATTAAGCACAACATTTAAAATCTCTGTGCCTAGCTGTGAAAATCTGGGTATATCAACAGAGATATTCTTGCCACCTCTCAATGACATATATTGTGAGCAACGCTCCTCTCAAACATATGTGTACTTACAGATCACACCCAAGTACTCTTGTGCACAATTAAGGTAAAGCGTGGTGGCCTGAGGCAACACTGTTTTGGGACCCACAGCCATGTCTTTAGAAGATTCTTTGCTCCTTCGGCGGCAATCCTTCTCCTGTGAGGGATGAAAGTCAGTTAATAGTAAGGGGAAAGAGGGGGGCCCCAAGAACTTTTAGCACCGGTTCCTCATTGCTAGATCAGGCTGAAGAAGGAACAGATGAAGTCAAGACTTAGAGAGGAGATTCCCAGAGAGCAAAGACAAGGGAAGACAGTGTGCAAATCTAAGAAGAAGCAACTGTACTGGCAAGGAGAGATTTCTGCGAGTATGTATGCATAGTGAAAGAAAAAGAAAAGCAAAATATAATTTTTCTCCTCTTATACCAGCTTTCTTTCTGATATTTTAGTTACCTACATTTTGATACAAGCATCCCAGCTAGCTTCCTTATGGGCCTATCTTAAGTACTTCTGAGTTATTTCCAGCTACTAACGCCTGTCCTGTGTGAATAAGCAAGGGCCCCCCCACCCAGCTGGTCTCGACACCAAAGATCACTTTGCAGAATCTGTCAACAGTAATCAAGTAATCAAGGGATTTTCTTCCCCCCCCAAGGTATTTATTCCCCCCCCCCCCCCCCCCCCCCGCCCCACCGCTACAAGGGTCTCGCCATTCCAGTTTTATCTTAAGTGAGGTGAGGACTGTGCCGCCAGCCTCTGGGTTAACCATTTACAGATTTTTTTTTTTTCACAGAGATTTTGCATGGTCATGTAATTAAGACAATTCTAATTTTTCCTTTAATATCTGCCTCCACATCCACATTATAAGCCCCTTTAAGCCAGTCTGTCTTCCTATACCACTGTATTCCCAGTGCCCAGCATGGTACCTTGAGCCCTTCGGAACACAAGAACTATAAACAATCTTTTTAAGGTGAGCAAGGCAGAGAAATAATACTAAAGGATCCCGTAGTAAATTCCAGTAGTAAAAAGAAAGAGAAAGAGAAAGCTCTATGAAGATGTACTAGAAATGTGAGCTCTGGGGTTTTTAGGAAGAGATCAGTGATAGAGAAAACTCTGGCTGTGGGTGACACAGATCTAGGCCCCCTGTCTGGTAACCATAGCGAATCTTACTGCAAATATGTGAATATTGAGGACTGAGCTCTACATAGTAGGAAGATGTTAAAACTGGTTTAGACATAAAAAAAATTAACAAAGAAGACGAAAACTGTAAAAATATATGATGGAACTTAAATTTCTTATTTTCTGTTTTTAATATAAATGACTAACCATTAAAGCCTAGAAAGCATACAGCAACAAACCTGGTACTGTGTCATTACTTTGGAAGTGCTATTTTTTTAATGCAAAACATAATTTTATATAGTCTGTTTCCCATGTTGCATAATTACCTAATGATACCTAGAAAGAAAAGTAAAATTAGAGAGAAAAACGAAAGAGAAAGTTAAGGATAAATCTGAATCCATGATTTCCAATTAAACTGCAAACTATCTGACTATAACTCAATAGTATCTACTGATCTATACTATGGGGGTAGTTTCTCAAACTACATCCTATTTGGGAAAAGTCTGCCAGGAGTTAATCTATAATTCTGTGCTAGTTCTGTTCTCTACCAGTATCATAAAGTTCCAGGGTACTTGGAGTTCCCTGAATCAAAGGCACTGTACAAGTAGAAAGTGGTGCATGTATTATTAACCTTTCTGCGCTTGTTTCCTCATCTGTAATATGGGGTTAATGATATTTCTGTACCTCACAAGAATGTTGTGCGAATTAATGTTTGTAAAGCCCTTTAAGATCCACGGATGAAAGATGCCATAAAAGTCCAAAGGTGATAATATTATAGTTATTGAAATTGGAAACACCAATAATGTTGGGAACTGAATATATATTTGGTTGCAAGGCACCCGTGTATTATGAATTCACAGGCACTTACAGAACCTTACCATTTCAAAATTAATGTTTTGATACATATAGAATAAATTCTGAAGAGATATTACATGTATGTTATAAGCCAAATGAACGTGATTTGTTCGTAAGTGGCAAAAACACAGTATCAGAGTCCACATTTTTTCCGTTTCTATATAGATAAAAGTACTGCAGTAGAATACACTGGATCTATACTTGAAATTATGCAATGTTAGGAGAATGCAATGTCTGTTTAGAATGAAGCAGTAAATGGCACACTACAAATGCAAACATGATTTAATGAAATCATCTGTACCTCTCTATTTTAATACTGCTGTATTTTTCCACTTACACTTTGAATCTACTTAGTTTATAAATATTTAAGCAAAAAAACACCTAATAGCAATCTTCTTGAAAATGAAAAATACAAATTATCATTTGTCACCTGTTTGTCTGAACTAATTCTAATGTGGGCTTTAAATATTTTTCTAAATGTTTAAAAAGGCATTTTACTAAATCACATATAATACATATAAAGGCATTTTACTAAATCACATATAATACAAAAAAGGAGGAGAAAATAAGTTATGATATATGATATATGGTAGCTATAGTTTTAAAATATTCAAGTCTTTTATATATATATATATATATATATAGTCAACTATATATATATATATATATATATATATATATATATATTTATCCAGCCATTCATCCACTCACTTAACACTTGACTCATTCTTAATAATAGTGTTTACTTTTGCCATACACAATAGAATTCAAAAATTCAAGTTGTAGAATACATGTGAGCATGAATGTGAATGTATATTTTTCAAAGATTTTATTTATTTATTTGAAAGAGAGAGAGAGCATGAGCAAGGGGGGGAGGGGCAGAGGGAGAAGGAAAAGCAGACTCCCCGCTGAACAGGGAGCCCAATGTGGGGCTTGATGCAGGGCTTGATCCCAGGACTCCAAAGTCATGACCTGAGCCAAAGGCAGACACTTAACTGACTGAGCCACCCAGGCACCCCTGAATGTTTGTTTATATTTAGAGAAGACAGGCTGGAAACATGACACCATTCCATTACCAAACTTCAGAAAAACTCCCTCTAGGAAGTGGTTTGGGATTAGGGGAAGTGCAAAAGAGCTTTCGTGTTTTACACAAATTATACTGATTAATTTTGTTACAAAAAACATGTATAACTTTTTAATTTTTAAAAGCCATATTCACAGAATTAAAAATAGGTTTGAAAGACTAAAAAATAAAAGTGAAGATTGATGAGATAAAACTAAAGAATTATAGTTGGAATATAAGTAATACACTAAATTTATTGTCAAACAGACTGAAAAGGAAGGACAAACAGGTAAACGGGGGAGTCATTATCCTTGATCATAATTTAGGAGAATTAACACACACTTTGTCTTTTAATCCATTGAAGCATGATTTTCAACTAAGTAGAAAAAAGGTTGACTTCAAATGATAGTGGCAAACCAGTCAAGGAAAAACAACAGAGTTCACAATTAAGTCAAGGAGTCAAGCAAATGTTATATTTAGAAAGTCAAGAGCTTTGTTTTGGCTGTTTTAGAGGTTTTCTCCAATTTATGGGAGGTTCAAGGTTACCAAGCTCAACATCCAGAGCTCAAAGTCATTCCAGAGTTTATTCAATATTAGAGTTCAAAGATTTAAATGTGTATTACAATAAAAAAAATGTGAAACCTGGGACTACTGACTTTTTAAGTAAATTATAGTAAAAGGTCACATGGGCCAGCATACCTCTAGACAGCTAATAAGCAGAAAAAGCTATATTTAGAAGTTTAAAACCAGGGAACACTAAAACATGTTTAAGGTCTTATCAAAATTTACAAGTTCTTATATGCATATTTATAAATAAGACATCTCCTAGAAAATCTGAATAATAGGTAAATAGAATTGAGATATTATGTGATCTGAATTCCGTTTCATCTACTCTAATAATCATTATATGATTTTTTGTTTCACCTTTCTACTCTTGACTTTTGGCTTCATTGTATCATTTTGTTTTTATTTGTTTATTATTATTATTATTTTTTTACCTACAAACTCCTTGGTTAATATCTGGAAAGACTGTGGTGCTCAAATAGATAAAAATACAATAGAAATGCAAGAAGCCAGTGATATTTTATTTAACCTTTTTATTTTGATTAGTTACACAGACATATTGACCTCTTAATTTCCTTGGAATCTTCCAGAATTTCTTGTAGATAGGTAAATAACATTATGCGTCACTATCATTACTGATTTCCAGCAGAATGTGTTAGACTGTAATGAAGAGATCAATTCCCGGCAGAGTTTTTAGTAAATATGAATGGCCAACAAACATTAATGAGTTAATGAATTGCTTAAGTAGGTATTATGCTCACAATGAAATTAATTCATTGGCTTACTCACATGAAGCAAGTTATAGAAAAATGTTAACTCCTTTGAGGTCAATAGCTTCCACTCAAGTTACCCTCCTTTTCCCTTTTTTTCATTAACAAATTTAAGTTTTCTCATGTAGAAAAACTACATGATTAGTCCATCATCTACTGAAATTCTCTCTCCAAGAACATGAAAAATGCAGTAAATACCAAAACACAGATCTTTTTCATTATTCCTTTTCTATCACCTTCACTAATTCCTCTTTCTCCATCAATCCCTGGTCTGGTTATTCCTAAGGTTCTAGCCATAATCTTCCTCTCATTCTATATTTGCTTCTAGCTTCTATGATTTCCTCCAGACTCCCCGGTTGATATTTCCAATCTCAAATATTCAATGACATGAAATCCTTAATCATATTCATTTGTTCATTCATTCACTCACTTATTCATTCAAAAATTATTTTTGACTCCAACCTTGCCCCATTTGTCTCAATAAGGCAGCCAAGTAATCCTGCAATTCAAATCATGTCAGTTCCTGCTCAAAACCCTCTTATATCCCATTTCACTTAGAGTCTTAACAGGAGTCTATAAGAACTTAGGATATCCTTTTCCCTGCTAAATCCCTGATTTCATCTAATATTACTTCTCCTTATTCATTCTGCTCAGCCACCTTGATGTACAAACACAAGGTACACTCTTGCAAGAACTTTTACACTGCAGTCTCTTCTTGGAACACTCATCCACATGGCTTAGTCCTTCACCTTCTCGAAGCTTTGGTTTAAATGGTACCTTCTCAGTATGACTTCACCAGTTCATTGCATTTAAAAATAAAATTCTTCAACTTAAGTACTTCCCATCCCCTTCTGTGCTTTCCTGTCTTCGTTGCAGCAAACACCTCTAACATGGAGGTTGGCAAACAATGGCCTGTGGGCCAAATCCAGTCTGACACTTGTTTTTGTAAGATTTTATTACGACAGCCTAGTCCATTCTATTATGTATTGTCTATGGTTTGTTCTGTATTACAATCAAAGAGTTGAGTAGTTACAACAAAGACCACCTGGCTCACAGAGCTTACAATCTACATTATCTGCCTCTGTACAGAAAAAGTTGGCCAGCCCCTGTTCTAATGTATCAAAGAGCAGGCAAGGATCTTTTTTTGTTGGTTTTTTGCTCATATCTGCAGTGCCTAAAAGAGTGCTCAGCACACAGTAGACACTGAAAAAACATTTATAAACAAATGAATCTCCTAATATGTGCCAAATACAGAGTAAGGCTCTGAGCATGCACTGTCCATGCAATCCTACTACATTTTCCTGTTCAACTTTTTTTCTCCCTAATAACACAAACTCAGAAACAATGAAAACTATTTCACATCTCCTCACTCCTAAAACCTCAAACATCCCTTTCATTTTTACTTTCAACCAATGACATCGCTTAATATTTACTTGAGCAAATCAGAGCAGTGAGAGCACAGCCACATCATATCCCAAGAACTATATATGCCAACCTATTTGTATTTGTCCCCATATATTTGTCCTCCTTCATGTTAAGTCGATGACTAGGTCCATATCCCTCAACAGTTAAACCTCCTTGCCTCTCCCCTGAACAGCAAAACTCATCATCAAAGTATTTTATACTTGCTGTCACCACTTAATCACTTCTCATTCTTAACTCACTATAATAAGACTTTCATCCCAACCACTCCAATGAAGATCCGCTTATCAAAGTTACCCACAATATCTATTTTGCCAAAGCCAATGATCAGTTATCAGTCCTCATGCTACTTGACCTCTAAGCATTTCATCATTGCTTCCTTCTTAAAACATTTTCTTCTCTTTCTATCCAGGACACCACATTCTTCTATTTTTTTTTTTTTTTCCTATTTCATAAGCTATTACTCCTCAGTCTCTTTTGCCGTTCCTTCCTTCTCTTCCTGATCTCCAAATGCTCTGAGCATCATCCCTCTTCTTTTCTTTTTACTCCTTAGGATTATCATCCATTACTACAAAGTTAAATAATATCATCATGCTTTTATCAATCTGGACTCTAGCAGAAAATAGATGGCACATTCTACATTGGTAATCTGAGGAGGATTTAAGTAAGGAACTATTTACTTACCAGGTGTGAGCAGGATGCAGAATATCATAAGGGATAATACAGTACTCTGGAATAAAAAACACCAGAACTCTGTTTTATAATGGTGTGCTGGACCAACCTTATAGGTGCTTATGAGAACAGACTATTATATTTTTGGCAATTTGCAAGTCAGTTGTCAAATGCAGCCATTATAAAAATTAAACTATATAAACTCACAATTAAATAAATATTAAAAGTAAAAGTAATAAATATTGAAATCCATCATTTCTCAATTATTTTCCTACAATTTTCTATTACATGTTTCCAGAAATTTATGTCTATTATAGCTGTATGACAGAACTAATATACAGTAGGATACTTCAGATCTCTTCTCAACTTTACATTCAATGATAACACATTGGTAGCTTAAAATCACCCATGGATGGAGAACTTATACCACAGAAATTAGCATAGACTTGACAAAGTGATGGAGAAAGTGCAGAAAATACTTAAAAGTGTTTCATGTCTGTGAGCATTACATTGTAAATAATACTTTTAAAACTTGGTAATATATTCTTCAAGTAGTCAAAAACTATTATCTGATTTAGTTAAGAAGTCATTCACATCATTTACAGACTCCCAAATCTGTTTCTTTTGTTTCACTTTCATTGTAAGCATTAACATAAATGAAAGTATCAACCCAAATTCATGTTGGATCTACACTTGCTTGTCAATCTTAAGAGTTTGGCAAAAATCAATGATAGCATTCTGTAAAAATCAATTGGCTACAAGAAATTTATTGTACTGCCTATTTTTTTATTTGTAAATTGTGTTCTATGACTCCTGTATAGTAGAAAAATTTATAACAAACTTACGTACTTATCAATCTTTCTGTTCGTCTATCTACACATATTGTTTTTAGAGACCCAGCTGTTAAGTATCTTCTGGCATTCCACTGTTCTGTAACCTTCCTGAGGCCTGAGGCAGCAAGAAGAGTAAGTGTTCAAAGGGAACTAAATAGAAAAAAAAAAAGAAAAGAAGTGTTCAGAGAGGGCCATCTAATAGGAGCGATAACTTTTGGTAGAGAGATGCAGAAAAGTCTTTGGTGAGGGGTTGGAAGTAAGAGAGATAGGAAAATAAATCCTTTAACCTCATTCCCCTCTCTCCCTTCCATCTCTCACCAAGGTTCCTCATTTGGGCTGAACTCAAGTATAAGCCAAAGGGTATGAGGGCTTGTTATGTCGTCTATACAGCTTAGCTTCCTAGAGCACAGAATGCTACAGAAAATGGCAGAGAGTGGAGCTGGAGGAGCAGAGGGCAGTTATTCAGGACCTTCCACCCCGTCTACATCTCAACATACATAATTGTGCTTAAACAGGGGCAAAACTTGTGGCCCTGAGACAGCAGTAAAATGTAGTGGGCTAGATAATGGTCCCCGAAGGCAGCAGGCCCTAATTCCTAGAAACTGTAAATGTTACCTTATTTAGAAAAAGAGTCTTTGCAGATGTGGTTAAGAATCTTATCCTGGATTATCTGGGTGAACCCCAAATGCCATCACAGGTGTCCTTATAAGAGAGAGGGGCAGAGGGAAATTTAATACACACACAGTGGAGAAAGTGATGTGAAGACAAAAGCAGAGGTTGGTGTGATGCAGCCACAAGCCCAGGAATGATGGGAGTGACAGGGGCTGGAAGAGGCAAGGAAAAGATTCTACTCTAGAGCCTCTGAAGAAAATACAGCCTTGTCAACACCTTGATTTTGGCCCAGTGTTATTTATTTTGGTCTTCTAGACTCTAGAACTGTGAGAGAATAAATTTCTGTTGTTTTAAGCCACCCAGTTTATGGTAATTTGTTACGGCAGCCACAGGAAATGAATACAACACACAAAGTCCCATCAGATGCCATGTTAGCAACAGGCTCATATCAGTTTGGTCATATCCCCCCCTGAAATCTAAGACATTAGCCATCATGAGTGCTACTCATATAAAGTAGTAAGGGGGTATGGGATATATTTAGGTCAGATAAAATAGTTGTTATATACTCACTTTTGTAGCTACATCTGAGGCCTAGGTTGGAACATGTCGTAAGGAACTTTCCATGGGATCACAGGTGTGAACTGAGGAAAAGGTGGCAAAGCAAGTCAAGCCCGTACAACAGGAATCTGAGCCATCTGCTTCTGCAGTTTATCTCTTCTAGACATACAAGGTATTATTTATGGCATTTCCATTTTATAATAGAATTGTTCTGCATATTTTCAATTTTATGGTCCTATGTATTAGATAACGCCAATTAAAGATGGGCAATTGGGTTGCATAGTACTTTGGTATCTGTGGTAAGGAATTCAGTTTCTACCAGGTCCAAGAGCAAGTGAATGATTGTGAATCTCTTCGGAGATTAGTTTGTTAGCAGAAGAGGGCATGGCCTTACTCCAAAATTCTATGGTCTACACTATTTCTCCTATTGGAAATTGCCAGAGGTTCCATATTGAAGGTAAATGACCTTGTTATTCAGTCCATGAAGTTTAGCCTCCTGGGGCACAGAACAAAGTAGACAATGGAGTGGATGTGTCAGTCGGCCACAGACACTTCTAATGCCATTGGGTTTGTTAGGCCATAATGCCAAGCCGTAGAGCTGTTTCTGGATATAGGGCCCACTTAAATCTTGCAACTTTAAGGTTACCCACTAAATACATGACAGTAGCACACCCAGATGTTTCCTCCAAAAATCCAAAAATGCCCACCAGGCACTGTGTTCCTCTCACTGTGAAGGGCAGTACAGCAAATCAGCTCCATTTTAAAAAGGATCTCCTGACATGACCCAGACCACTAGGCTGGTCTGACACACGTTGCTTACTTTCTTTTGTCTTTTTCATTTTTGTTTTCTGGAGAATGTGGGCAGTGATCATGTGTCACTTACATTTAAGGTATCTTCTCACTCAACAATGATCATATTATTCTGTGAAATAACAAAGCAGCCAAGTTCCCTCTTGACTATATTGTGACAGAGAGATGAGCTGACATAGATTAGACCAAGAGAGTAAAGGCATATTGACATCCCTGCCTTGTGAAGGAAACTGCTTTTGTTTACATTTACTAATAGAGGAAAGGGAAAAATGCATTTGTTAAGTCACAGGTGTCAGGGGCCATACTTATTTCTTACAGTGAAGCTACTACATTGGGAACATCAGATATGATTGGCATCATCACTTAATTAAGCTTCTGATAATTTATCCTCATTCTCAAAGACCTATCTGACTTTTGCATCAGCCACCAAGCAAGAGAGTAAAATGGGGCTATTGTCAGATTCACCATCTATGTAATTGTTCAAGTTTCTGGGGTGGCACATCCCCTTTTTGATGAAGCATTGCTTTTGTTTTATTTTGGAAAAGGAAGACAGTTCCAGGGGCTTCAACTTTGTCCTTATTCTGCAATAGAACTTATTCCTACCAGCAAACTCTATCATGAAGTTTTCCTATTTTTACTATGTATTTTTGGCCTATAGGGGGAAAAAAGAGCATCTGAAGTCCCTCTGGACACTTTCTGAAATGGACTTGGGCCATCTGATAACAGAGAATTTATTATCACATCTTCATAAATCCCAACTCTGACCAGTGGACCTTGATGGTATTTCAAGTCTCCAGGCATTAGAATTATTTAAGAGGAAGTATGTAATAACTGCTAAAGTCTATCTGCTTCCTTCTCCAATGCAGTGGTTCTCAAGTGTGATCCCTAAACCAGCAGCATCAACATCACTTGGGAACTTGTTAGAAATATAAATTCTGGTCTCTCTACCCCAAAGTTATTAAAAGGTAGGACCTAGAAGTCTATGTTTTAAAAGCCCTCCAAGTGGGACACCTGGATGGCTCAGTCGGTTAAGCATCTGCCTTCGGCTCAGGTCATGATCCCAGGGTCCTGGGATCAAGTCCCACATCAGGCTCCTTGCTCAGCGAGGAGCCTGCTTCTCCCTCTGCCTGCTGCTCCCCCTGCTTGTGCACACTGCTCTCTCTCTGACAAATAAATAAATAAAATCTTTAAGAAAAAAAATAAAATAAAAGCCCTCCAAGTGATTCTGATGCATACTTAAGTTTAAGAACCACTGCTCCAGGCACAATCATCATTAAATAGCTGCAGGTACCTCTAAGGCAGATGTGGAGGAAGAATCATGCTACAGACCTGTGACCCTATTGCCAGGTCATTCCTTACAAGGTCTGACCACCTCCTCAAATAAAGGTTTCCAAGTCTGTAAAGGTAAAAAGAAGTAAATCCCCATTATTTTAATTCAAGTTAATTTTATGTTCACCAGGCCTAGAATTTTTCTCCCTATATATACCAAGTAGCTCCTTAGTTGGATACCCTTTTATTTTGCATCTAAGAACTCCATGATCAATTAGCTGCTGCTAAAGATCCCTGAAGGTCAAAACATTCTGATTATTACTCTATCTCTGTGGCTTATTTTGGTAATTGTGTCTACTTTGTCTATAATAAATAAGCCCTCCTACTTGGCCTCTAATTCTCTGGTTTCCTATTATTTCTACTGCCATCACAAAATGCAATTCCATGGTTCCATGTCCTACCATAAACTCTGGCATAGAGAAAACAACCACCAAAGAGCATTACTTCAGTTTTCAAGGATACTGGTACCCCTCCTTATCAATGAATTCCTTAAGGTCTTGATAAGGAGTATGTTCTCAGGGCCCTCTTGGGTAATTCAAATAAAGATTGGCTGATCTGGTTACACATAATAAACCCATTCCAGTATTCCCATTTTCCCAAGACTTGATTCCTTCCCCTATATTGTACCAGAGAAGTTATGTCATTCAACCTTACTGAATATAGGCCACAGTTGATTGATTCCAGGCTTTAAACAGCCAGCATAACAGACTATCAACACCACTCCTAGGTGATCAACAACACATTAAATCCCAAATCCTGAGTGAATAAATAAATTCTTGTCAACCTAATCCAGCTTTATATTTTTTCATCCTTTGTCCAACACCCATGTAATTCACTCCCGTATATACTCTCCAGACTCCTGCCAACAGAAATCAATGAGATCCTATAAGTCTTTCATTGTTAGGATATTTCTTTCTCAAAGACCAAGTCTTCCACTTCACCTTCTGGCTACATTAGAGTCTAATGCTCATTATCAATCTGGAGGCATTTGGGAGAGTTAGAAGTTGGTCCTAGGAAGAATAAGCATCAGCTTATGAAACTGCTACTCTAGAGTCAGTCACTAAAAGGCTGGTTCCCTCAAATACTGGAGGAGAGGCTGCCCCTGCTGGAAAGAGATATAGGAATTCAAAGTTCCCAGCTCTGCTTTCTGTCTGCCCAAATATCCCTAACCTAACATATGAGATCCTTCTTTTCCCACCAGTTCCTTTACCTCAGTATAAAAGACTTGATGGGTGTAATTGGTAGTCAAATCTGTTATACTCAAGGAATGGGCTTGATCCCCAGCAATATTTTATCAACTTCAGAAGATGAGGGGATCCTTCAAAGCTGCTAGAGACTTGATTTTTCTATACATGATCTCAGTTGGATATTCAATTTCTCCTTTTCCTTTTGTATACTACCTTACAGCTATCAAAAGAAAACAGTTGATGTCACCATCTTTATAATTACCACTGTTGCCATAGTGATAAGTGCTACAACCACCTCACTGCACAACACCTTGACCCCTCTACTGGTGATAATTTAAGTAATCATAATGCCACTGAATGCCATGGATATCCATGCCCCATTCCCTACCCCTCAACCCCCAGCAAGAGAGTTATCAATGCACTATTCAAATATGTAAAACATAATCCCAGAATTCCATTTGAGAGTCAGTTCCTAGAGCCACTTCTAGTAATAATTACTATATTAGTCTTAATAGACCATAGGGAAGGAGCCTGGGGATTAGTGTATTATTTTCTGTCCCAGCAGGAAACAGATGGCATACTAAAAGTAGGATAATCAGATGAGGGTTTAATGAAGAGACTTTCACAGAGGTGTGAGCAGGGTGTGAGGAAACCATAAAGGATAATGTAATACACTAGGATAAGTAACAGCAGGGGGTCTGTTAACACCCCTAGGACTAAAAGGGGTGTAGACTAAAGAAGAAGAAGGAGAGAAAAAGCTGGGTAAAGGACACTTGACAAGAACTATGGCATTTGGTTGAGGGAGTCAGGCAGCCCATTTTAATACCTTAGAGAAGGAGCCAAGGTAACAAATACTTCCAACTTCTTCCCCCTTCTTCTCCATTCTGAAGGTTTCCCATTGGAAGGAAACTCATCAGAAGCCAGAGGGCAAGAGAATCCATTGTTACCTCCCATGACTAGATCAGAGGGAACTAGATCAAAGGGAACAGAAAGTATCCAGCACAATATTGATTATTTCCAACTCAATATCTCCAGCCCTAATCTCTCTAATAGAGATTAGGATCAGACTTTTATACCCAACTATCTGCTCAACATAGTCCCTCGAATATCTACCAAATATCTCAAATTAACATATTCAAAATGGAAATCATTGTTTTGTCCTCCTACTCTTACCTATGCCTCTCCCTCTCCTGTCTTCCCCATCTCAATAAATGTTACGTTTTCCCATTATTCAGTTCTAAAATCTAAAAATCATTTTTTATTTCTTTCCTCACACCAAACCCACCACGAAATCTTGTCACTTTTCAGTCTAAAATATATCCCAGGGGCACCTGGGTGGCTCAGTCAGTTAAGCGTCTGCCTTTGGCTCAGGTCATGATCCCAGGGTCCTGGGATCGAGTCCCGCATTGGGCTCCCTGCTCAGCGGGGAGCCTGCTTCTCCCTCTGCTTCTGCCTCTCTCTGTCTCTCATTAATAAATACATAAAATCTTAAAAAAATAAATAAAAATAAAATATATACCAAATCAGAACACTTCCTATTACCTCAACCACTACAATTCTATTTCAAATAATGATTATCATTCACCTAGACTATTATAGTAACCTCTCAACTTGACTCTATAGTTCTGCTCTTACCCTCCTATGCTCTATTATCCAAATAGGTACCAGAATGATCTTTTGAAAATGTAAATCAGATCATTATTACTATTTTGCTCAAAAGCATGCCATTAAATTTAAGAGTAAAACTCCAAACTCCTTATCATGGCTGAATGCCCTGTATCAGCTGACTCCTGTATACCTCTCTATACTCACTTCCTAACACTGGCCTTCTTATTGTTCTTAGAAAATGCTAACTTTATTACCATATTAGGGTCTTTGTATTTACTCTTCCTGCATCTTAGAATGTTTAATCTCCAGATCTTCAACCGATTCTCTTGTATCAACTTTATTACATTATGTCATCATGTCATCTCATATTATATCCTCAGAGGGTCTTCTCTAACCATCATATCTTAAGTAGTACACACTCCTAACCTTCTCTATCTACTTATTTTGCTGTTTTTTCATTATCTGAGATTATACTCCTTATTGTTTCATTTATTCTCTGTCTCCCTGACATATTAAGTTCTAGAAATGTATGTAATGTGTCTATCTTGTTCATTCTCTATCTTCAGTGCCTGGAACAGTGTCCAGTTCATAGCAAGTACTCAATAAATACAGTCAAACACATAATGACACTACACAGGTTTAAAAAGTCCAATCTCATAAAATAAGCACTTACTGCAAGGTTAAGGAAAAGACCAAGATAAGCTTAGGTAGCTTACTGGTAAGAAGCCCTGGGGTACAGGCCCTAATAGTCAATTGCATTATATCTGATTTTATTTTATTGTGAAGAATGTTATTGGGTCTTTCTGTGTATTCTGAATACATGAATAAATAAGTGCATGAATAAATGGAGTATCAGTTTAGCACTCTCACATAACTATTCTATAACACTGGTACTCAACATATCCACCTATAAATTCATCCCTTCCCTTCCATCCAAAAGCATGCTACGTTCCCTCTATGTATTTTCTTATCTTGGTAATGGTACAACAACCACTCAGTCATTAAGGCTAGAAATTTTCTAAACCTTTAAGCTCTACCCAGTCAAGTAAAGTCAATGTCAATAATATGGCTCAAACCTGTTTCTTCCTTTTCATTTTCTATGATATTTCCCTGGCTTATAATCTCTTATATGGTTTATTAATTAATATTCCCTAATCTTATCTATTGATTTTTCTTTTCCTTTTTTCAAGATTTTATTGATTTTTATTTATTTTAGGAGTGAGAAAGAGTATGAGTGGGGGGGAAGGGGAGAGGGAGAGGGAGAGAGAGAATCTCAAGCAGACTCCACGCTGAGCACAGAGCCAACGTGGGCCGATCCCACGACCCTGAGACCATGACCCGCGCTGAAACCGAGTCAGATGCCCAACCAACTGAGCCACTCAGGCATCCCTTATCTATTGATTCTTCTAATATATCTTAAAAAAGTATTGTTGCCATGTTTTTCCTAAAACCTGTGTCAGACAATTTTATGTGTCTCCAACTTAATCATCTAGATCTTTACTACTTGCATCCTCACATCTTAATTTACCATGCACATTCTTATCTCCACTTTGCTATACTTCTTCCATCTTACAATTCTCTCCTTTCCTTCTTTCCAATTTAGTTTTCCATTCATCCTTCAAAGATAAACTTTAGTATTTCCTTTACAAACACTCCCTATTTGCCCTAGTCAGACTTAATTGCTCTTCCTCTTTGACTTCAATACACATTGATTATGCCTCTTTCTTCCTTGAATTATCGTTATCAATAGGTCTATCTTTGCTGCAATCTTGAAATTATCTTGAAAGCCAGGACTATGTCTTATTCACTCCTTAATTTTCCCAGATTCTTAGCATAACACTAGGCAATATATATAACAGAAGTGTAATATGTATTTGTTTAAATGAAATTACAAATTAAAATCGGCAATTTTGCTTTATGCTATTAAGGATGATTTTTACTGACAAATGCAGAGTAGTTCTGCAACTCTTCCAGTGACCTCCAAAGTAGCTTCTTACCTTTTAAAATACTTTCAAAACTACATATTGAATATCTACAATAGCCTCCTCAACTGCATTGCCATTGATCTCAATTTTTCAAAGTTACTAGATTTTTTTCCAGCTTTAATTGAGATATAATTGGCGATAACATTGTGTAAGTTTAAGGTGTACAACATGTTGATTTGATACACTTATATATTGTGAAATGATTACCACAGTAGGGTTAGTTAACACTCCCATCACCTCACATAATTACCATTTCTCTTCCTCCTCCTCCTTCTTCCTTCTTCCTTCTCCTCTTCTTCTTTCTTTTTGCTTCTTTCCTCTTCCCCTCCTCTTCTTCTTCCTCCTCCTCCTCCTTTTTTGGAGAAAACATTAAGATCTCTTAGCAACTTTCAAGTATATAATACAATATTGTTAACTATAAGTATATAATACAATATTGTTAACTATAATCATTATTCTGTCCATTAGCTCCTTACTCATCTTATAATTTGAAGTTGGTACCTTTTGACCAACATTTCCCAACTTTCCCCACCCCCAAACCCCTGGCAATCATCACTCTACTCCCTGTTTCTATGAGTTTGGCTTTTTTAGGATTCCACATATAAGTGATATTATACAGTATTTGTCTTTCTCTGACTAATTTCACTTACCATAATGCCCCCAAGGTCCATCATGTTGTCATAAAAGACAGGATTTTCTTCTTTCTTATGGCTGAAAAATATCCCATTGTCAGAGTTACTAGATTGACTCTTCTGACTCTTCATGGCAACTGAGACTGGTTCTACTGCATAGGCATTCAGCCATACCAGTGTTGGGGCAAGTTGTCAGAAATAGTACCAACCAAATCCTAAGACATCAAGAAGGATGATTTAGTGGCATATCACCTCTCTTACAGTTGAGAATCTTAGTAAGTTACAGTATCTCTCAAAAACAAACAAAAAGGTATGAACTGGCTCCAAAATATTAAATATCAATACAAGCAAAAAAATCTATAGTTTATGTGAGTTTTATAGATATTTTGAAGTGATGGACAATTTAAGAGACTCATTTGCTAGTCTAATTTAACAGTCAGAACTTAAATTTCTGCATTGGCATTAGGTGAACGTCTGCTAGATCCTTAAGGGGACAAATGACAAATTAAAAAAAAATTATTAAATGCAATATTCATTAGAGAACCTATTAATAACAAAGCATTACTATTTATAGGACAATTAGTGCCTATACCTGCATATATAGTGTTAAACCATTTGGTGTAAATTGGTAAGAGTCTTAATATGGTATCTTCAGCTGTATTCATCCCGAAGTATTAACACAGACTTCTAGGTTTCCTTGGTTAATAACAAAAGTTGCTGTACAAAGGTTTTAGATGCCTCCCCTTTGAGTTTTTAAATGTAACCAGGTTGGTGAAGTAGAGTCTGGATCATAGGTGACCTTACTATCTTCTATATTTAGAAAAAGGTTAATGTCAGGAAATCTATACATGTACTTCAAATTTTGACCATCATAATTTCTGAAGATTGTGTTCTACTTTAAAGATACATTAAAAATGCATTTTTAAAATCCTCTCCTAGAGTGCTCAGAGAGGTTATTGTCAGCGTGGTTGAAAGTATTCTCCTCCAGGGGCGCCTGGGTGGCTCAGTTGGTTAAGCGACTGCCTTCGGCTCAGGTCATGATCCTGGAGTCCCTGGATCGAGTCCCGCATCGGGCTCCCTGCTCGGCAGGGAGTCTGCTTCTCCCTCTGACCCTCCCCCCTCTCATGTGCTCTCTCTCTCTCTCTCTCATTCCGTCTCAAATAAATAAATAAAATCTTTAAAAAAAAAAAAAAAAAAAAAAAAAAAAAGAAAGTATTCTCCTCCATAGCACATGTCTATACTTTGATTGGGAAACTTCCTTCATTAAGACCTATTACATGGGGCTCCTGGGTGGCTCAGATGGTTAAGCGTCTGCCTTCAGCTCAGGTCATGGTCCCAGGGTCCTGGGATCAAGCCCCACATCAGGCTCCTGGCTCGGTGGGGAGCCTACTTCTCCCTCTCCCTCTGCCTCTCCCCCTGCTCATGTTTTCTTTCTCTGTATCCTTGTGTCTCAAGTGAATAAATAAAATCTTTTTTTTTTTTAAAAAAAAGATCTATTACAATGGCAGAGCTAGTAAGACAGAGAAAAATATAATTATATCAGCGAATGGGTCTTCAAATGGTACAGCCAGGCAATGGATGCTATTGGTTTCTATCAGTATAAGACAGCAGTCATGTTTTCTAGATGCCATAAAAAATTAGCTACCGAATATGGATTCAATATGCCCATATTACATACCATCTAGATGGTTAGGATCTTATGGACATACTGTAAAGAATAATTATTCTAATTTTCATTTCAATGCTTTTTAGTATTTGAGTGAATTTAATGCCTTGTGAATAGATACTGAAGAGACAGAACTAAAAATAATGGCTACTAGCTGCCCAATATTATTAAATAACTCAGTCTTGATCCCATAAAACTTCTTTAATTCACTGATATAGTTGATATTTTCTAAAGGTTATGCTTTAGAGCATAATTTTGGTTAGGTTAGTAAAGCTACTCTGATGCAAGTTATAGGTATGGAAACACCTTACAACACAATTAAAAGCAAACACAAAACAAAACAGAGAGGTTAATAAGAGTCCAAGCGTCCATTTACAGGTGAAATAGGTGGGCAGGTAAAGTGGGAAAGAAAAGAGAAGACAGAAATAGCACAGATGGAGATGAAATTCTCTAGGAATGTGTTGAGTGATAGTTGTTGGTAATTTGAAAACTATTAACAAAACAGACAGGCACCACGAAAAAGAAGGAACCACACGAAGCAGATACATTGCAGGAGATTTAGAATATTAGAACAGCATGCCAGCTCTAGAATCGCCAAGAAAGCTGGAAAGGCAAGTCTAACAGGCTTGGACTGCCAGGAATTAAAAGGAGCAGAGAGTAAAAGGACAAAATTTATTATCAGTTTTCTGAGAAGAGTGAAGACAGGGTTAATACGGAGTTTTTTTTCCAAGGTAAGGGGCACCAGGCTAGTAACCCTGATTTTACTACCAAATAGATCTAGCAGAGGAGTGATAGTACAGGCTTCAACCCTAGAGACCCACTCTAGAAGTGGCATGATAGCTCTTTAGAGTTAAGGGAATAGTTGATGGGATGCAAATTATGATGGGTTTTTTTGTGTGATATAAAAACTATACTGGGACCACCAAATGGGATTTAAATTGAGCCAGTGCTGCTTAGAGTTGTTATTTTAATTTTTTTTTTTTAATGTGAGGTATAAGTTAGAAATGTTCCCTTCGACATATGAGGAAAATGAAGAAAAACATATAAAAACATGTAATATAACGAAAATGTTAAATATATATAATATATATAGGGTTTTCTAGCTTATATGTTATATTTACAAAATTACTCTTAACCATCAAAAAGTTGTGGCCAAGTCATCTCAAATAGGTCTGTTTTACCCTTCAGGAATTTACTTGCTAATTGGGCATATTCAGGAACTCTGCATTTGGCTCTTGCAACTTTTCTCTCCTGTTAACAAATGCATTTCATTGTGACTGCTTTTATTCCTTCTTAAATAAAATGTTTGTTTACATTACTACTGACTAAATTACAGCTTGCTTTCTTTTGCTCAAGTCTGTTACCATACAATGAGAAGAGGTTTGCCAATTCCAATGATGTATAAAGCATTGTCTTATTATTTTATATTGTAAAGAATTCTAGGATTTGAGTGGAAGCAATAGTAACAAAAAATGATAGTAAGAACTGAGAGAGATGATTTTACATAACAAATAGCCTTTTAAAAAGTCATGATATAAAATTCAAGTTGCTAATACTTGGCAAAAAAAGAACACAAGAAAAACGATAATCATTTTCACTTGCATTTTTAAGAAAAGATGAAGTCATTTATTATCTTATATTCTTAGGTATCAAAATGACTATTCTGTAAAGAGCTCATTAAGGAAGACAGCCTGAATGAGAACCATGCTTTAATTTTATGTTTCTACCACACCCAAAAGAGTGCCTTTCCATAGTCAAAAAGGATTTGTGTAAGATTAGTGTATTAGTGGTTGGAGAGCAAAATGAGTATTTGGCTAATGGCTAGCACATTCCTTAAATTTGTAACTGAAACTGTAAAGTCGTTTTGATACTGGTTAGTCAATGACAAGCATATTTACAGCATAATTCACAGTGAAATCATTATTACAGCATTATTAATGGCCTGCTGTACCACTTTACATTTATGCTCGACAATGCCTTCCAGAGCACCATGGACAGACAGTCACTGAGTAAACAATTTTTTGATGATGAAAATGATCACATGCTTGATTGGCTTTTAGCTTATTTCTTGTACAACAAAATGAGTCTTTGCATCAGATGCTTCTTCTTCTAGGAACATACATCCCCAGATATTTACATGACTGACTCCTTTGCGTCATTAGGGTTTCAGCTGAAAAGCTGCTTTCTTTGACCACCAATCTAAGCAGTCTCCCAGTGACTATTTTATTTTCATTTTGGTACCTGTAGTAGTTTGCTAGGGCTGTCATAACAGAATATAACAGAGTTAGTGGCTTAAACAACAGAAATTAATTTTCTCACAGTTCTAGAGATTGGAAGTCCAACATCAAGGTGCCTGCAGGATTGGTTTCCTCTAAGGCCTCTCCTTCGCTTGTAGACAGTCACCCTCTTGCTGCCTCTTCACGGTGGTTCCTCTGTGCACGCATGGTTAACACTCTGTGTGTCATAATCTCCTCTTCTTTTAAGGGCCCAGTTAGGTTGGATTAGGTCCCGCCCAAAGAGCCTCATTTTAACCTAATTACCTTTTTTTTTTTTTTTAAAGATTTTATTTATTTATTTGAGAGAGAGAGAATGAGAGAGACAGCACATGAGAGGGGGGAGGGTCAGAGGGAGAAGCAGACTCCCTGCCGAGCAGGGAGCCCGATGTGGGACTCGATCCAGGGACTCCAGGATCATGACCTGAGCCGAAGGCAGTCGCTCAACCAACTGAGCCATCCAGGCGCCCTAACCTAATTACCTTTTTAAAGGCCCGGTCTCCAGATACAATCATATTTGGAGGTACGGGGGTTGGGACCTCAACATGTGAATTTTGGTAGGACACAATTTAGCCCACATAACAGCACTTAAAAATATATGAAATTATAATGTTTTATATATTTACATGTTGTCTTTTCTCTCTCCTTAGAATGTAAGCTCTATGATGTACCTCAGCCATAGTGCTCACTTCTGTGTCCTCACACTTAGATCAGAGCTTGGCACATGGTAGCCACTTAGCATGTATTTGTAGCATGAACAGACATATAAATGAATGAGAAAAGCACTGAATTATCAAATCTCTCATATCTACACTATTACAATTTCAATAATTTGACATTCAAGAGTCGTGAAAAGGAAACATTTAGCTTTTTTAATCTTAAGGTTGTACTTTTCCACAATATCCAAGACTCTTCATTTATAATGAAAAGATATCTTATGTTTACTGATTATATCTTGAATTCAAAGCAGTGAATAGGCCCTACTTTCAAGACAGATGGTATGGCAAAAATTTCAATCTGCTCAAGAGGAATGAGTATCATTGGGAAGGTTGAGACAGAAAAAATAAAATACTATTTTTCTCTACTAATAGTGATTACCACCCCTGTGAGCCAAGAAAACAAATTCATGACTGTGACAGAGACCACCAGTTGCTTCCTAATATCTACTTTCCCATTATTCTTTCTTAACAGAATCTCGTGTTTTAGGTGAGTACATTGGTCACCCATCTAAATGACCACATTTCTTAGCCTCATTTGCTGCTGCCTTTATGGCCATCTGATTTAGTTCTGGCCAGTAAGCTGTAAGGGAAAGTGTGCAGTGATACATCAGGAGACTCTCCTGAAAAACAAAAGAGAGTTGAGCCTTTTTTCCTTTATTCTTTCATCTTCTTGCCTGGAAGACGGATGTGAAAGCTCTATTCTAACAGCCACCTTGGACCCTAAGAATGAGGACCACATTCTAGGAGTGGTGAAGTATCGTGCAGGAGGAAAGGAGCCTGCATCCATTATGAGTTCATGGAGCAGCTCTAGCAGCACTGGCCTCTTTTAATCTTGAATTAATGAATAGGAGAGAGAAATAAAATTGTTTAAACCACATCATTTTCTGTTATTTTAACTAATATAATGATCAGCATGCCTTTCTATAATATTCATTAAAAGACTGTATAATCTGCAACTGGGTAGTGCCCGTGATCCCTGCAATTCTTGGCTTGCCTGAGGTTTTTTTCTTAGAGCCACTCCTTTAATAACTGTAACTCTGAAGCACAGACTTTACTAAAATTCCCAAATATATACCACCCTGTACAAAACGGCTTAAATGTAGTTTAGAGTTTGCCAATTTTTTGTTTGTTTATTGTCCTTGAGGGCACGCTTCTGCACCTGTCACAGCATCATGATTTACTCTTCAAGTAAGACTTATCATATATATATAATATAATTGGCAGTTTACATTTCTGCCTGCCTCACTACACTATATACTCCTTGGGGATAGGAGTCTTGTTTACCGTTCCATCTCTAGTACTTTGTGCACGTCCTTGCCAAGTATTAAATGCTCATTTAATGACTAGATAAGCTTGCTAATATTTTGTCTCCTTAGTCATCTATTTTCCCCATACATCTAGTCCAGGAGAGATGGCTTGAAGGCAGGTTTTCTTATAATTCCAATGGACTGAGTTGAACCTTGCTTCTGATACTACAGTGCTATTTAAACCTTTTACGGAATGTGTAGTGTGTTAGCAGTAGTTCCCAAAATGTCATCCTGTTCCATCATCAGCAGCATTATGGCTTTAATGAGACTGCTTGAGAGGCTAAATATAATGATGATGACAAACAATGCTATTACACAGTCATGGGGAGTCAATGTGGCATAGTATTTAAGAACACAAACCTGGAAATGAGAAGCTCTAAGATCAAAATTCCACTCTGTCTCCTATATCTCTGGGAACTAATAATTCTACTTTATAGAAGTGTTACCAGAATTAAATGATTTAATAATTAAGTCACAGATAGATGAATTATCTTTTAAAAGTGCCAAGTTCTCAACAAGGCATATGGCACAAAGAAAATGCTCAATAGTTATTAGCCATATTGAGCATAGTTTTCTACCAGGACTTTCACATAGAACTCAGTGTCACATTTATTTCATCTTTCTGTCTAGTACAGGCTGCTGTCCTTCTTGCTTTTTCCAATTCTTTCTCAACAGTGTATTCTATGATGTACTGGTTTAAGTGGTAAACTGTGGTAACAGCTTAGACTGCCAATTTAAGGATGAAAATTAACGACCCATTATAGGGTTACCTTGTAAAATAGATCTGCGTCGATCTACACTGACTTTGCAAAGTAGTGTGTTTTTTTTCATCCCTAACTTCTGCTAGCAAAAAACAGGATTATAGAAAAACTTTGTATCCCAAATCTTATATTTTGAACACACACTTATATATTAACCATAAACTTTATATGTCTTCTAAAAAGACTTCTTTCTGTAAACTGGGCATTCATTTTCACTATGAAAATAAAAACCATTCTTAATAAATTAAATCTACAGAAGAGTTTTCACTTTTTTATTCCTCAAAGACCAAGAAAAATAGCTCTTAGTTAAGTGGCATATTAAATCTCATCTCAAACACTGTACTGAGTGAGTATCAGTCATTTAGCACTTAATCTGTTTTATGTAACTCTCTCGGTGAGACCAAAAATAGGGAAACTAGAAGAAAACTTCTAAATTTAACATGACATGTGTATAAATATCTTGTATCTAATTTGTAATTGCTTCTGTGCATTCATCTTGTACTTCAATGATACTGTAATCCTATATTTTGGGAATCCAATCACGATGATGAAACATCCAAAATTCATTTGCATGACTTTTCACTAAAATCAGTAAATAAATAGGAAGCAGGATAACATTTTTTTTTTTTTCAAATTGCCATCATAATTACATGGGAATTAAATTTGTTAAAAAATGTAGATTGAGCTTTGTTCTAATTGGTTTACATTTAAAGATTCTTTGATCTGTGATAACAGTAATATATATTAACATGTTGCATTTTAAAGTGACACTGCCTTTCATTAATCAAGTGTCTGTATGGTTGATTAATTTGTACAAGGTTTAAATTGCTATGAAAATTTATCATTCATAGCCATGATCTCCATTTACATATATGTTAATTATGGTAAATGTAATCTTTTTCTGAATCCTCTGGGCTGCATACTAAAAAGACAAAGTGATCAGAGTGACTACTTTTTTTTATTACAAAGTGAACTCTTCCTGTTAGTAGTCTGTTGTAGTTGTCAAAGCTAGGCTAAAAACATTACAATATTTTCTGCTGAAGGCAAGTCCAAATTCTAAAGATGGTATTTTCTTTTCAAGTGGTTTCTTTATTTAGTAGCTATAGCATTTACACACAGAATTACTTTGTTTATTTACCATAGTATTTAATACTATCTCTGCATGCTGCTAGATTTTTCTTTTGCTTCAAAACATTCTCTTGTATTAATTCTATTATTAATAAGCACAAGATAAGTTTTTAATATATCTGTAAAGCAGAATGATTTGAAGTTAGAAAAGTCTGTAATACAGTTAAAATTAATTAATTGTTAGAAATAGAAACCTCTGAGGTTATAACATTTTAAAACTACTTGGAAAGGTTCTGTACAAAAAAGGTAACATATGAAAGTCACTGTAAGACTTCCTAAAAGAAGATGAGATTGATCTTTCGTTTTTGCAGATAAACACTTGGTACTTGAGAAAACTAAATTGTTGATAGTTTTTTTTTTTTTTTTTATCATTTTCTAGCTAAGCATCTAAATAGTCAAGATAAATGTAAACGTTATCATCTATGATATCAAAGTTCTACTGGGCATTTTTTTCTACGGGTTGATCCCAAAGTATTGGGTGAAGCTGGGAACATGAAGCATGGGTCTAGCCTTGCACAGCCTCAACATTCGCCTTTTCCTTAGGAATGTTATCTGTAAGTTTTCCCAAAAATCCATAGCATGCTAACCAACAATTATTTTATTATTATTTTTTAAGAAATGTTTTCCATTTGTCCCCTAATAGTGACCTTCTCTCTTAACAATTACTGGTTTGGGGAAAATTCTAATACATTATAAGTGAAAATGATACAGTGACTAATGTTTTAGAGTGAATGTGATAGGCTTTGCTAGGCAAATGTTGGAAAATTTAATTATTTCTATTAAATGTCTATAATTTCATGCTTAAATTGTTAGTATTTACATAATATATTCACTTCAAGAGAAGCCTCATTTCTTAGTCACAACTTAATAAAATTAAAATATCCATCTTGGAAACCTTTGCAAGCGTAGCACCTCTGACTACCTGACGAGGCTATTTTTAAAGACACTTATTTGGTAATTTTCTTATAGTCAGCCTAATCACAAGAGAAACAAACTAATATGGCACCTGTTCTGATAGATGGATGTTGTACCTTTCATCTCCTGATCTCAGACCTTGTAAGACATTTTTCAAAGAAGCATCAGTTCCCTCACCACAGAAATGCGTCCACCTCTAAGCTGGAAATAGCAAAAGCATAGGGCAGAAGATGAGGAATATATTATCCAACTAAAATTACAGAGAAATTTTAAGTAGGCAGAATATAATTGCCCAATTTGGAAATTAGCCAGGACACGGGGTTTAACATCATCTTTACTCTTTTGAAAAGTGCCATGGGATTTTTAATAACTGCTGGTGGTCAAGACCTTGGTTTTACCCTCATCCATTAGACGACACCTCCAGCAGTGCAGTGCCCCCTCATACCACGCTGGGGCATCGGTTCAGTACTGACTCAGGGAAAATTGTGCCACCTACTGAATCATCCACAGCTCATCTTAGAGTGCCCTGGCTTTTAGGTTTTCTCTGGAGAGCTGTTATGAAAGATGGGACCGGGCTCAATGATGCTTAATTTATGAGATTTCAAGGTTTTCAATGGCTAAGATCTCAGACCTGAGTTGTATTTTCAATTTTAACCAACAGAATTTTCAGAATTTTTTCATGCTTAAGGTCTATAATGATGATCTTGATGATTCAACTCTATAATATACACATCTCTCCTTGGAAATAAGGGAATAAAAACAATTAAGACACACACCTACATAAATACCTACTTACATGCATTGATACATTCAATGAAAAAGCAGATGCCCTCATTTGTAACATATTTGGTTATTTTAAAATGGAAAAAGGGCCACCCTTTCACTCAAAAAAAAAAAAAAATCATGTAAGCCATATTCCGCAAGGAGCTTATTTTTCTTTCTAGGTTTTTAAGAACCTAGGAACAAATACCTTAAAACGTAAATGCAAACCTAGGAGGGAGTGGACTTCAGTGGCCAAATAAAGTGATTTTTTGTAAAAGAAAACCTTTATCCTAGCTTTCCAAATAAAACCTTGCCATCTACAAAAGAATCTCAATACAGCTTGACTGTTCCAAAAATAACTGAAAGAGAATCAAGTGTTTTTAGACAAAATTCCTGTATGTTCAAAGATAAATGGTAAAACACTGATGTTTCTGGGCCTCTATGATTCATTTTACCAATTTTCTTCATCCATGTTAGTGTGTGGTACACTGTGTGTATATGTGTATATATATACACATCTATATACACACATTTTTTTTTTTTAAGGGCTCTTGCTATTTTCAGAAACTTTGGTCTTTGAAATGATTTTCAGAAATCCTTTTCTGGCTGGTAAAAGTATCAGTATGTTGGAATTGAGAAACTGTTTCTGAAAGTGTTTCTTGAGGTGTTACTTCTGGAAATAACATTGAGTAAATCCTGTTGCTAGTGTGTGAGAAAAGAGATAGTTGGAAATGGTCATAAAGAATAGATTGATACAATATAGCTGAGGCTGCAAAATAGATTCCAACATACCCCTGTGTTTTCTCACATTCTTGCTGGTACCAAGGATTCTCGGGTTAACACACACACACACACACACCCCACATACACACTCTCATACATAGCCTTCTATTTTTCCTTTCTGATTTCATCAGGTTCAACTTTCTCTATCACCTATTTTTCCTTTTAAGAATCGTCTATAATGGGCAATTCTTGTTGAATAGAAAATCGTTCTCAGCTCAAACAACCTATTTCCCAGAATTCCACTATATTGTTCTGCTGTGACTTGATCATTCCTTGCTAGTAAATTAACAGCTCAAATTTTGGAGGGTTGGAAATCAGGGCAAGAGAAACTATTCTAGACAAATTAAGTCTGATTTGGTGAATTGCTACTTCTGTGATGTAGTTAATATGCCTCCCTAAGTGCCTGGTTTGCTACCAGATGGAAAAATGAATCCCTTTTTTTTTTCATTATCAATGGGAAAAGGACAGATGATAGGTATTCTTTCTATGTTAGGAATGAAAACCTGAGACAGAAAAACTCTCTGACTAGATCAAATAGCTCCTAAGTAATCGATGAAAAGGTTTAGGTAAGCTGTAGCCTGTCATGGCTTTGGTATAATGTTCAGTGTTGAGATGACCGTTAACTTCCTACAAAGTTGAGTTAGAAATAGAAATTGTCTTTTAATTTCCAATCTAATAAAACAATGCATTAGATTGTGAATTTTTTTTCCATTTAAGTACTATTTTTCAGTATTTTTACACATTTTTTCACATATAATACAGCAGTTTTGAATTCCATCACACTTTTGTTTCCAATGTCATTTTCTTTTTCTTGAAATGCCATTCTCTAAACCATTGTTTCCTTCCCTAACATTCTTCTTGTTACTCTAATTCCCAACTACCAAGTATACTTCCTAAAGAAAGTAATTTTGGTGAAGTGTAATCCCCAAAAAAAAGAAAGAATAAAGAAAAAAGGAAAAATGTAATCATCCTTAGAATCAATCAGTTCAGTTGTAATCTGTCAATATTTCAGCTAACAAACACCAGGGTCTATTTCTATCAACAATTATTGTATATGTATACAATAAAGAACATAATTGTCTCTTTAATCTTTTATTATAAGTAAGGCTACTACAAAATATAAGAAATAAAAATGCACATATTCAAAAAAGACCATTCTAGATGCAATATTTGCTACATTTCCCCTATTATTGTTAACTGAAATTTGCATATTTCTCTAATGTATTTTTCTATTAAAGCATTAATTCCTTGTCAATGCACTTCAAACAAATGATTGTAACATATGGTTGACTTTGATAGTCACTACGTCAACCTCTGCCTCTTAGATTATGAAAATGAACCTACATTACAGAGAAAAGGACGAAGGACATATGATTTCCTATACCCAAGGTGAAGCAAATATTTTCCCTCAGTAAAACTCTAATAGTCCTAGAACCAGGTCATCAAAATTTTATAGGAATTCCCAATCATAAAATTTGACATGTTAAATACAGCTTTCCAGTTAAAAGTTGAATATATACATTAGTCCTTTAAGCTATATTAAAGGCATCATGAGTGATTTGTTTTTGGGAATGAAAATTTATATTTCATAAAAATATGAAATATGAAATTAATAAATACCCCTATATGTGGGTTGAATGGTGGTCCCCCAAAAGATATGTCTACATAAAATTCCTAGAAACTGTACATGTTACCTTATTTGGAAAAAGGCCCTTACAGATATAATTAAGTTAAGGATCTTGAGAAAAGGAGATCATCTTGGATTACCTAGGTGGGTTCTAAATCCAATGACAAATGTTCTTTAAAAAGACACACAGAAGAGAGACACAGGATAGAAGAGGAGGAGGCAAAAAGACCAAAGCAGAGATTAGAGTGGTGTGGCTATAAACCAAGGAATGCCACAAATTGTTGGCAGCCACATAAGTTAGGTGAGAGGCATAGAATGAATTCTCTCACGGAGGCTCAGTGGAGCATCACGACACCTTGGTTTCAGGTTTCTAGCCCCCAGAACTGTGAGAGAATAAATTTCTGTTGTTTTAGCCACCCAATTTGTGGTAATTTGTCAGGGCAGCCTCAGGAAATGAATATGCTATATAATATGTACTGAGATACACAATTTGTGGTAATGGTGAAAGTGGCATAGGAAAAACAAGTCAACTAATAAAAGTATCCAACAGATGAGTGACAGTATGAAGAGTTTGTCTCATGCATTTAATACAATGTTATCAGAGTCCAGTGGATTAAGCGATCTAAATTTCCCATTAGAGCTAACATCCAACCATAAAAGCTAATAATTTACCTCTACTTTCCTCAAAGTACAGGGGTAAACCATACAATAAAATTTTATAAACCTGGACCACAATCATCCCCGAGGCCCTGAGGTGAAAAAGAGATAAGATGCTCCAACAATGGAAAGCAAACAACAGAAACCCCCAAACTCACATGTTTGGAATATGGTGTGAGGGAAATGAAGTGTCTAGAAAAGAGGACTAGGAGACAGGTGAAAACCAAACCATGCAGATCTAAGTTGCTGAAGAGTTAACAGCGGCCTATACCAAATCAGTGAAGTTGTAAGCTATCGTGAGACACAGTCCCTATTTTGTTGATTTTTACATCCTCAAACGCCAACAATGTTCCTGGGACATAGTTGCCACTGTTACACAGTCTGAATGGGCAAATTAATTTTAAGATTATGGAATAAGATTTCCTAGTGTTTACTTGACAACAATCTATTTTTGAGCATATTCCAGAGCCTATTTGGTGCTGGTTCTTTTCACTACATGTAAGTTACTTAAGAATATTTTACTATTAAATTCTGGCAATTAGTAGTAAATGCTCAAGAGATAATGCTGAATGAACAAAATGGAACATTGGTGTTCTTTTGGTAGTCACTAGAAGGGGATCAGGGAGTCTGAACTAATATGGGCTATATCATATGCAACTGGTATAGTTAGTGCTGGTCTTAGTGCTTAGTTAGTACTGGCCCGCCATTGCAAGCCAACTAACTAACATGTTCATTATAAGGAGTATTTTTGCCATAAGGGTAGATTTCTCTTGACCTGCTCCTCTTACCAGGACTCCTATCTCTACAAGCTTAGGATATCTGCTGCCTCTATCTGTAGTTATGAACTAAAATTTCTTATAATTGATAAACTAATTATAATTACAAATACTCCCTCAAGGCATTATCGAGGAAATACTCTGTTAGTCTAATTCTAGCAACCATATGCACATCAACAAAATACTTATATTTTAATGTAATATTTTATTTACACTTTTACTAATTAAAACTGTCTTTCAGTTTGTTAAATTAAATATTTTATAATAATGCTGTTACATGGAGGAGTCAGAATTTCTAGAGCAAGACCAGAATTTCTCCTTTTCCCCAGGGAAAGGAAATCACGTTCCTTATAATTACAAAGTTACAGAATTCACATAAAGAATTGCTATATTTGAAATTCAGCAGTATTTAGATAAAATAATTTTTTTTCACACTTGTCTAAGTTGTTGAGGGTCATTTCAGTTGCAAAATGATTCAGGTTTTTATGTTATAGTCTCATGAGTGTAAAAATTAAAAAAATAAAAAGGTATATATACAATAGGAAGGATATATGAAAGTATATGCCCAGACAAATGTATGCTTAAAGAAATACTTAAAATACTACACATAAATTTCAGTTTATCAACATTACAGCATGAAACAAGCCTTTCCTAACCCTCAGAAAATCCTACCCTTTTGGAGACAAAAATACTTATTAGAATTAAAAGTTTCCATACAAGAGTACCAGGTATTTATTTCTGTATATCTTGAGAGTTATATTCAAGCTTATGCTCAAGCTTTAAGATAACAATAGTGTAAGCTCTAGGGTGGAACAAAAGAAGGGTAAAAATCCCAGAAGTTCCCAGAGGTGGTTAGGAAAAAAGGAAAGATAAGAGAAATGAGAGAATCAAAGAAAAAAGAATGAAGATTCAAGGATGGGTAAATCTCCTCTTTACTTAGCTTTTCAAAAGGTTTGTGATAACCAGCTTTTGTGTAAATGGATTTGATGGCTCTGGGCTGAAGGTGACTGACAGATGAATCTAGGCCCCCTCGAGAGTGTCACCCTGGGGATTGCCATTGTTGCAGACTGTTTCTTCAGACTGACCGAGAAGAATCATTATCTCAAGGGAACTCTAACAACAGCCACCCCTCAGCAGCCTAGGAGCTAGAAGTAAGCAACTTAGTCTCTCTCTTGAGCAGTAATGACAACGGTAAGGCAAATAAGGCATGTTATTGAGTCAAGCTTAAGTCTTTCTCCATCCCCCAATTTAAAAAACCAAAACCAAAAACCAAATTATAAAGTATTCAATATCCAAAGATTTTTCCTAAGCAAAAAAAATTTAATGCACCCTCCACCACCCCCCGCCCCCACCTTCTATTCTTTGGAAAAATAAACAGACCTCTGGGTCCACCTCAGGAAGTGCTTAACTGAAGAGGGTATAGTAGGTAAATGCTTCCCAAGCTTTCTTTTTTCAGTAAAGCTAATGTGTTTACTCTGGGACTACTTCAGCTAAGTCGTTACTAGTCAGCTCAACTCTGAGGGTGTTGCTTCAGTATCATAGAAAACAAAGACCTTCCATAGTGTACGGCTCCTTGCAGCGGCGCTCTGCCCCCAAGCCCTGTCCTGACACCCTTCAGGAGCCTGCCCCACCGCGCTGACACACGCCCCACAGTGGCTGCCTGGGAGGAAGGCAGTTACTTCTCTTCCCCTAAACTTCTAAAGAGGCTCCTCTAAGGAATTACCATAATCTGACTAGTTATCTGAAAAATAAAAAAGCTGATAAATGTTTCAAGGGCCCTTAACCACAATTAATCCAATTTTAATGGCCTTATCTTACCAGCGCCGGCCCCCCCCTGCGTCCAGCCTCCCTCTGCGTCCAGCCTCCATCTCTTCCGGTAGGGGGCGGGACTTCCTGGTCTGGGAAGGAACCAACTGGAGAACGCAATGGAAATGACCAGACATTTTCTAAGGGAACGGGTTTTTTCTGCCTGTGGACCTATGTGGCTGAAAGCTTTTCTGAGTTAGAGATAAAAATACTCACTCCTGAAAATAAATCTTAGGCTATCTTAATGAAAATCAACAAGTTTTCAGTTGTCTGTGACTTATCATAATTAAGAGAATATTGGTTAAGCACATAACAGAGCTTTCCTTGCCCAACTCATTTGGTTTTCCTTTTCTACTCTGCCTCTATGTGTTTAACTCTTCCTTACCGTCTTCTTTTTCTTGCTCATATACCCTTATTTCTATATCGGATTACTCTAGAAAGTAAGCTTTATGAGGCCAGGAATTTAGCATAATTCCTGACATAGTAAGAGATCAATATGTATTTGCTATATCTTGATCCCTGCTTTGAAATCAGTTGTTTTAAATTTCTTCTCATTTTTCTCTAGTAACTGATTTTACTATTTTTTGGTTTTGTCGTGTTATTTTTTTTTCTTAAAACAAATTATTGTTAGATTGTCTTGGGAATTTTTTTTTAAGTAAACTCTACCCTGACATGGCACTGGAACTCACCACGGGAGATCAAGAGTGCCCTACTGACTGAGCCAGCCAGATGCCCCTGTCTTGTGATACATTAGCCTGTGTGAGTTATCATTATATGTGATTGTTTGCAGAAATGTTTCTTTTTCTTTTAGACCTGTAATAGAAGAAATTGAGGCAAGGTAGTGAAAGAAAGATTCTTGAACTTGGGCCTAGAATCTTGATTCAGTCATGTTCAAGCCTGGCAAATTACCAAATAACATCTCTGAACTTTAGTGGACTCACCTATAATCATTTTTTAACAAGATGGTTTACGAGGATTTAATGAGACAACATGTATAAAAGTCCCTGGCTTATAGTAGATATTCAGTAAACAATGCCTTGGGCAACAGAAAACATTTCTGATAGTGAAATAATTTCAAGGTAACAAAGAAGCTTAAGAACCTAACTAGAAAGCAAAAATTCTCTGCTCTAAATTCAGCAGTACCAGTGATTGGGATATGACTCCGGGAATGTTACTTAACTACTTTGTCTATTATCATCATTTGTAAAATGGGATAATAAAGTTTACCTACCTTGCAAAGGTCCTGTGTACTGTGAAAAAAAAAAAAACAAAACAGGCCCAAAGTGGTGTCACTTATGCTAAGCCTTGTATCACTAAATGGAGGCAATTACAGTTTTGGCTCTCCTAGAAACGGAATCTTAAACTACTCACTCAGGAATGGCCTGATCAGTACTAGTTAGGTACTCTGCCTGATAGACCACTGGCATCCATTAAAGGAAAGTAACTTTGCAATAACTAACCTGCTTTTTTGCCTAATATAACTTCCTTGTTTCTGCTCTACTCTGCCTATAAGTCTTTCATTCAATACAGCTCCTCGGAGCTCCTTTCTATCTGCTAGATTGGATGCTGCCCGATTCAAATTGATTTTTGCTCAAATAAGCTCTTAAAATTTTTAATATGCCCTCGTTTATCTTTTAACACTGTATTAGATAAATAGTGTAAAACACCACTGTGATAAAGAATATTGTGTGAGTCAACTTTTATTATTCTATTTTGTGTGATAAATGCTGTTTTAGACAATAGAATGAGTTGGTATGCAAAACATCCTTGTGTTAATTAAACATAAGATCGTGTTTAATCATTAGGTTAATTTTCCCTGAACATTCTGTAGTCTTTATATTAGATTTACTATTAACTAACAGAGCTTGACAAATGCTTCTATTCCTCTATTTATGTGTGGTGCTATTTTCAGTGAGGAGAAATTATTAGAAATACACTGGTTAATAGGAATGGTATTCAGGAGCTTTTAATGTAGCTTTAGATAGATCAGACCTGCTTGTGAATGTTTCTCTGAAGTCTGAAAATAATGACCACGTTCAGTTCTTGGTCTAGCAAAAAATATCTGGGCCAGGCAACCCCAAGAAGGTTGCAGATTCCAACACGGTAGGAGCCTGACCTATTCCTCAAAAAGATCATACTGCTGTCGAAGTCCTATTCCCCCACCAAACACATAACTGAGCTGCAGATAAAAGTTGAGGTATTGGTGGTGGAGGTTGAGGAACGAAGAAGAATTTGTGGAAAAGGGAAAGATGGTCTAGTAACAACTGCCTAATGAGGAAAACATGCAGTGATTAAATCAAATGTAATATAGACTAGTCTTCTAAATTGTTAATACTGTTAAGCTGTCTTCTTGCATTTGTGACCCTAGGAAGCTATTCACCTTGTTGCATTTATCTACTTACCTGAAATAGGAGTGCAGTAGGCATACTTTTCAGTTAAATTATTTTTAAAACCTCAGATAATAATTCCCGTGTGTATGTTATGTGAAGAAATCAAATTATTGATACCTCTCTCTTTCCATTTACAATATGCCCGCTAAAGGGATGGTCGACTGGGTTGGGCAATAAAAAGAGAGTTTAAACAGAATCACTGTCATCTTAGGACATACCTTTCCTGAATGCTTACTTCCATCCTATTCTTTCTGTCATATTTATTTTCTCGTTTGCTTGCTTGTCTCTATTTGGGGGGCAATGTTAACGGAAGGCTCCCTGGTGAATCTTATCTTCACTGAGGTGCTTACCAACGTGAGGTTTTTAGAAGAGCATTCTTGAAGAAAACTCAGAATGAGTAAAGGGGCTCTTCTCTCTCTATTCCTAGGGAAGAAGAGAGGTAAATACATAATAATTATAAAAATTAGGCTGAAGTTTATGAACTTAAAATGCCAAATAGAGCCAGAATGGTATAGATACCAGGCCTCTGGACATGGAATCTAAGACACTGGTGTCAGACTTATCTGCATCACTTACAGGTATGGGATCCTCTCCAAGCCTCTCAATTTCTTTCTATGTATAGTGGGATAGTATCTCTTTTTATACCTCATAGGATTGTTATTGAAACCAAATAGAATTATAAATGTAGAACACACACACACACACACACACACACACACACACGAAAAATCTAATGTGGTCGTTTTCATAATGTTTCAAGAGCAGTCCAGGAAGATCTGGAGGAGTCTCAGGAGAGAGCCCATAGGCAGATCTGTGCTTCCCACTCCCCAAAGAGCAGCTCTACTTTCTTTTATCTGTTTCATATGCTATTGACACAGATGATTTTATTTTATTGATTTTAAAGATCTGCTGCTAAAGGACAGAATTTGAAATATGAAGATAACAGATATTTGTGTTCTTTGATCATGATAATATCCACTGCAATGTGTTTACCATGACATAGAAAGCATGGAAAACATCAAAGGAATGGGCAAGGATGTTACTGTGAGTTGAGCCAAGTGATCATATTTTATTTTTTTTCTCTTTTTATTTTTATTTGCATTTATTCTGTGCGGAATTCACTTCTGGGCCATATGTTTTTGTTTCTTCAGTTTCTTCTGGGATATCTTTCTCTTCTGTGCAACCTCCTCTTCTGGTTTAGGAACAATCTGCTCTTTTTCAGTAAGGATCACCTCGATGTGGCCCGGAGAGCTCACATATGGGTTAATCTGCCCATGAGCCCTGTACGTTTTATGCCGCATCTTGGGGGCTTTGTTCACCTGGATGTGCTCCATGACCAGAGAATCGACATCTAAACCCTTAAGTTCAGCATGACTCTCTGCATTTTTAAGCATGTGCAGTAAAAATTCAGCACTCTTCTTGGGCCACTGACCCTGTGTCCAGCCCCACTGTTTGGCCTGGGCACACCTACCAGCTCCACCATTGTAGCGACAGAACGGCACACGCTGCTTCTGTAAAGTGACGTCTTTCAGATACTTGGGGGCTTTTCGCATATGCATACCCTTGATGGCCTGGGCAGTTTCACATGTGTTCTTAAAGTGAACACAAAGATTTGAACCTCTTGATTTACATGATTTCGTAGGGGTTTCGGGGTCAAGTGAATAGCAAACCATTTTCAGAGGTCACCTCAGGCTGCTGCAAGTGATCATATTTTAATACCTTTCAAATTTTTTAGTCTCAAGACTTGTTTATACTCTTAAAAGTTATTGATTAGTTTACTTAGAAAAATCCCCCAAAACACAAGGATACACAAGCATACATTTCATTAGCCACCACTGTGATGACGTCATCACATGTCATGTCGCCTCTGGAAAATCTACCAAACACTTATGAGACAAAGTGAAAAAAAAAAAAAAAAGGTCTTAGTATTATGATGAAAATAAGTCTGACCCCATGAGGCCCCTGAAAGAATCTTAGGAACCCCTAGGGAAACTGAGGCCACACTTTGAGAACCACTGACCTATTATTTTGAAGGAAACACTAAGGTACTGAATTATACGGTAAGTCAGGTGTGTATTTTTCCCATATCTGCTTCAAGCTCAAAGGACATTGGAATGAATGACATTTATTTCAAGGAAATTTCACAAAATGTTTTCAATAATCTCTTCATTCTTTAAACCTGTGTTCTAAGATCTTTACAAAAGTTCTGTTGGGCTTTTCGTTGAAGCATGGTGGCCACTTTTCTTTCCCAGGAAGCAAAAATCAACCACAAATTTCACTTAAATAGAATTTGGACCTCTTGTTCAGCCATTGACAAAATGTTTTAATTTGATTACTTTTCTTTTGGCGGGGGTATGTGTATTCTGAAAAATGAGTCTCTGTCAGTGAATAAAGCGACATTTCAGAAAGTTAGAGTTCTATGGGGCACTTAGGTGGCTCAGTTGGTTAAGCAACTGCCTTGGTTCAGGTCATGATCCTGGAGTCACGGGATAGAGTCCCCTGCTCAGCGGGGTCTCCTTATTCCTCTGACCCTCCCCCTTCTCATGCTCTCTCTCTCATTCTTTCTCTCAAATAAGTAAATAAAATCTTTAAAAAAAAAGGAAAAAAGAAAGAGTTCCAGGGCATCATCACCCAGATGTACACCCCTTCCTTTAACAGAGTGGCTCCATTTTAAGTCATCTTGAGCAAGGCATTGTAGTACTAGATTTCTTTAAAAACTCATTGTAGTCCTTACTTAACATTTCAATAATACATTTTAATTGGGCACAATGGGCTCCTTTTGTCTTACTTTTTTTTTTTTAAGTTATCTGCCCATTTACAAACAAAGACAAAAGCTTGTCAGTCCCCAAATGCACTTTCTCTGCTTCACTTTGAGGACTTGTGTAGCCTGAATAGTTTTTAGTCCCTCCCAACAGCTGCTCTGTGTTTTTACATCTCTCAAGAGGGGTTAATTCTTTACAGCTGTATCCTGCCTTCCAAGAATCTCACATGTGCAAATTATTAATCTTTTTCTATTGCTACAGTAACTCCCCAGGCCATAAACACCCCCTACCTAAAACTGGCCCTTTTCCAAGATAAACTTTGGTATTCTTTCCCTGAAAAGATAATTTGGTCTCTTTTGGTTTACATTGTTACTTAGAACAAATGCTAAGATATAGAAACTTACAAACAATTATTTAGAAATAGAAATTTAAACTTCAAGTTTAAACCTCTATCCATTGTTGTATAATTTGAGTCTGAATTTTATATTCCATTTACTTAAAAAATCAGGCTGCTTATACTTTTCCCAAGCATACATTTCAATATTTTAAAATTTTGGCATTATGCTAGTTAGATCAAAAAGGATTTTCTTAAATAAAAAAGAATATAGTGTATGCCTTTCCTTGAGTATAAGCAAATTAGATTTTTTTCAAAGGTGATCTGCATGCATTTATACTTGCAATGTGTATCATGTGTTTTGGTGTATAAATGTATCAATGTTTATTTGAAAGGAAGAAAACAAACTTAAAATATCATGGTAAGGCAATTTATATTCATATACAAATATGTTGGCTAACTTCTCAATTTTAATATAAAATATGCTTTATTGTAGATTTTTATATTCTTTAAGGCTCATTGTGAGATGGCCACAACTTGGTCATTTCTCTCGCCTCCATGATCTACGCTTTGATCTCTTCCTCCATCCCTTAGCTACTGGTTGAATACTCTTATGACACCTCCAGCCTTCAGAATAAATGATTTATTTTAAAAGTTAGATATGTCATAAGAAAGCATTAAGAAATTCTAGGAATTGCATTTCTCCATGATTACATGCATCTAGTGGCGTTCTGAGGCACAAGGCAGAGGGACCAGTGATTTTTACCACCTGACAAGTGCAATAATCCCCCAGAACTGCAAGGCCTGAAGCATCTTATTGCTGTTATGAAACAGAATTTATAAATAAAAATAAGGAAAACAGCCAGAGCCATGCACTTCCTGGGCTTCACTGACATTGATATGACAGCCAATCAGAAATTTCCATTTATGCCAGGATTGCCAAACCAATAATTTTAGCAATAAAGCCTATTCTAAGGAGTATTAAAATGGTTTGCCTCTAATATGTATTTAAACACAAAGGAAGTTTAAAGGTAGGTTCGTTATAATTCAGACACACAATCATTTTAATATATACAGAAAACCTCCCCGTAGACCAATTAAAAGGAGCTTCCAAACAATACTGACTCTTAATTCACATAATATTATAACTCAAGCAAGTTACATTTCAACATTTTTAGATAAGCTGTATAAGAGTAGAAAAAAAGGGATTAGGACAATAGGGAGATTTGAATTGCATTTTGTATTATTTCAACTGCATTTTAACAGCCTTTATGATTGAAAGAGGGAATAAGAATGCAGAAGGAACAAACTTGTGTAGATTATTTTTTCATTACATGCATTATTCCAGTTTAAAAATGTCAGTCGCTTGTCATGTTAACTAAGAATGCATTCACTATTGTACATATCTAAAGCTGGAGTTAAACTGAGAATTTTGCAAAGGACAGATACAAAGAAGTGATTTTTCCTTCTCTCTGTATATAAAAATAGAACTTTCAGAAATGTCATGGCTGACACATTTAGCTGCTGGACATTGAAAATCCTCTTTCTGACTCACAACCTGTGACTGGAACTCTGTCAGAGTAATCAAGAGATGTTAGACTATAGAGCACAACAGTAGGGGAGGCTTTGCTGTTTGGCCTTGTTTTTAAAGTGAAAGACATTTAAATTTGGATCCTAACATAAATAAATATTTCTGGTACTTCTCATCTTTAAAATACAGAAAAAGAATTAATTGTGTAAGGAATTTGTCCAGCTGGTTATCTAATTTAACTAGCTTCTCGAATTGAGTATTTTATGACCATGTGGACTACTGAAGCAGTAATGTGTTAAGAGATAAACATGACTGAATAAATACCTACAGTATGCTGGATTATTTTTCTAAGATTATATTGCAAGCAGTGGTGACCATAAAGGAATACAGTGAACCTTCAAAAAAATACAACCACACTTCAGAAATTGAAAGGCAATTCTTGGATAATATTTGTCTCCTTTTGATCTCATATGTAATTAGAACCCCTCTTTTTTCAAGAGAGATCAAGAGAATTATGACACACATTATGATATATTGTTCCCCAGTACACAATAAAAATTCAGAAAAGCTGGGTATTCAGCTTTTTATTATGTCTATGAGTGTTTTCACCAATGCATACTTGAAGACTTTTATTATAATTGTCAATTGGTGAAAATAGAATATGGTTGAAGAAACATTAATGTGAACATCCATGAAATGGATGAAATCAGATTAGATAAGTCCTTACTAAATGTTCAAAATTCTTCCTAGTGTTTTTAAAATTACCACAAGGTGTGTCTTCTTGGCTTTCCTTCACTTTTTGGGAATAGTAACATCTTAACTTTTCAAGATGAATGAACTACCTTTAAGATATTTGGGCCCACTGATGTAGTTCATTATGATACTACTATAATTTAGGGGAAGATATTCCAATATTCAATTGGTAATTGATTGAGGGTCCAAATTTTATATATTTATACTTATTGGAAAGGGCATCTTTAACAAAACTGTAGAACCTTGTCATATTTCTGCAAATGAAATAAAAGTAGGTTCATTCTCTCCCATGTCTGTATTTCTTTTTTTTTTATATGTTTTATTTATTTATTCATGAGAGTCAGAGAGAGAGAGAGAGGCAGAGGCAGAGGGAGAAGCAGGCTCCCCGCCTAGCAGGGAGCCCGATGTGGGATCCCATGTCTGTATTTCTCAAGCCCGGTTGACTATGGGCCAAGCCAAGATGAAAATGTTTGTTTGTCTGGTGGTATGGAAGGAACTGTGACTTTTGAGTTAGATTCAAATTCTGCTTCTGACAGTTACCAGCTTGGACAAGTTACTTAACCTTTATGAGCCTAAATTTTCTCATCTTTATAGTGGGGAAGATGCCTAGCAGCTCTTGAGCTGTGAGGTTTAACAAATCCGGTAATAGCATGAGGCTAGCAGTGTCAGGCCTCCAAAAAAGACACTTGATAAAACAAATTACTCTTTCCTTGAATCCATTCAAAATTTATTTTTTTGTCCTTCCTTGCCCCAATTGTAAATGCCTTATCTTTCCTATGTCCACATTTCCTAGGAATCTTTAGGGTCCACTTGTTAGTCCAAGTTCACCCAAATAAGCAATACCCCATTGTCCAATTTTCCTTGAATGTGTCTGTATGCTAGAGCATTACTATTCTCTTACCCATTCTCTCTGGTTTTTGTCTCTTTTGAGTAGAAGCTTACCATTCTAGGAACTAACAGGTTAATGTGTCCTTATATATTATATAGAACGCATTCTTATAAACTTAAAGAATCATAGAATCTTCAAACTCGAAGGGACCTACTAAATTAGAGATAACAAAATCAACCACCTAGAGGGCTAGGCAGACACAGTAAATGAGTAAAATGGGTTGGGTGAGAGCGTATATGCATACTCAAGACAGAAGAATAGAATGGTAACCAACTAGAAGGAGCTTGCATCTGTAGAGGGCAGTCACTACCCAGCTCAAGTTGAATGTTATCATGTGGAAATTCTGGCACAGTGTTGGGCCAGATTTTTTATTTTTTCCAAAAAAAAAAAAAAATGAAATCCAGATTTTTATGTCAAATCTTTTAATTAACATTTTTTGTTGTTGTTGTTTAAAAACACTGGTCTAAACCAAATGTATCTACTGGCCAGATCCAGACAAGTGGTCATTTTGGAGCCTTTGTTAAATCATCTGATTCTAATAACCTAATGTGCAGATGAAGACATTGAAACCCAGAGAGTCAAGTTACTTTCCTATGGTTAGTTAGTGACAAAACAAGGACAATGCCCAGGTTTGCAGACCCATGGTTTAAGGATGCCACCTTTGGCCATTTTGTGTCTTCATTCCTTCCAACACACATAAGATGTTTTGGAGGCCTATCATTTTCTTAGGGTCACAGGTATAATAGGTAACAATATTCTTTCCTTACACTAAAAAATCATCTAGTTCCTAAGTCTCCAAATCTCCCAAGTGAAGTGCACGTATAGAGTATTTTGATCAAGAAACTTTTACTTTAATAATAAAAAACAATGTGTATACCTTTTCCAAATATATGAGTTTACCTTCCAAACAACTTTTACCACACTCCAGAGTTATTTATACTTTGGAATTATTTGCCTTGAGTTTATTATGTTTCTAATGGCATTTTAGTATTTTAGGAAAATTTAGGACAATTTAATATTTTGCAGTACTCAAATACATAATTTAACTTTTCAGAATTAACTTGAAATGCTTCAGATTAGCATATGTATATGTGTAATTCACTTGATCAAGTTTAGATTTTAGAAATCAAAGATTAGTAAGTATGGACATATTCCTTTGGGGAACATCAGCATGTCATTTCTGTGTTATAAAAATGAAAGAGAACTAACTCCTTTGTTGATTTGTGTATGAAGGCTTCTATATTCAGGGGCTCCCTAGCCTCTAAAAGATGATTAGCAATTTCGTGAACAAAGTTGAGGTAATTTTGGCATTTTTTACCTTAGAGTAAATTATAACTCAAGTTTAAAATTCTAGTGGGCAAACTTCTTTTATTATTATACCTAGCTTGCTACTGGTTGCTAAATTTAATCCTCTTGAGGCTTCTCATTTAGGTATTTGAATTTTAATGTGGCACACATACATTTCCAACACTAAATTCAAACCCACCCTGATCACGTATTAATTGAACAGAACTGTCTATTCCAATTGTGGGTAATGGAGATTAGGGTGCTTACAAATACAGTCTATTGATTAGGTTACATGGTATAATTTCAGGGCTGTGAAAAATTTCTACCTCTGGTTTTGCTTTTCCCTTGGGGTGCCCAGTCTTCTCTGTGACCCCAACTTGCTTCAAGATTTTTAAATTTGCTGCTAACTAAGGTGGATGCATTTTCTGACCTTGCTGTGGGAATAGAACAGAAGTCCCTCAAGTGCTATAGGAACTAATTAATATGCATATTATTCCAGGAAAGAATCATTATTTCATGGATATCTTTGTGAGAGTATCTGCCATAATGGTTAATTACTAAGGCCATGCCCATTGCTAATACAGAAAGAGATTTTTATTTAGATATGATATTTTTGTTTTATAACTTAATGTACTTCATATAAGTTTGTGAATATGTAAGAGAGAATATTTGAAATTTTTATACCACTCTTAAAAGTCTTTTCTAGGACTGGTAAGTGCTATATCAAAAACAGGCTCAGAAATTATCAAACTTCCCTAAGACTTTTGGGAATTTAAAAATTTACATCAGTTTAAGGTGATAATTACAGAAAAAATTGTAGTCATTTTATATTTTACTTAATTTAGTGATAAAAATAAATAATTGTTGGGTGATTATGAAGAGTGAAACATCACACTGTAACAGGCACAAGAAATAGCATGATTGATGAAGCATGGTCTCTTTGAAATTTCCTGCCTCTATTGTCCTTATTCACCTTAGTTGGGAGTTCTATTGCTGATGGCACAGGCCAACCAGGAATTGATAGGCATAAGAGAGAGAACCCAGTATCAGAAAAGGCTACCGATAGTGAGGAGGTGGTTATCCAGTGTTAGGGTGCTGCTGGGGATGAATACAAGGTTAGACCTTTAGTTCGAGAATAGGACTGGGCCTCAGACATTAATATGTGGCAGGTTTTTGAGGCAAGGAAACTGGAGTAGAGCAACAGGAAAAAAGATTGGGTTACTAGACTTGGGATATAAAGTGGAAATCTAGCCAAAGATAAGTCAAACATCCAGTTTCTTAACTTGAAAACTGCCTCAACTTGGCCCGTGGAAGCCATCTTGGCTCAAGGTATTTGAGCCCTCTTTCTAGTCATTGGATGATTACTAAACTAATACATGAGCGTGATCCATTGGACACCAGGCTAAAAATTAAAATTATAATAAAAAATACTAAATAGAGACATCAACAACCACACCCTATGGGAAAAACAGATTCCACAGATTAATTCTAGACAAACTGAAATAAATAAACAAAAAAACAAAAAGAAAAGAAAAATATCCAGAAGTATAGTCCTCAGGGGAAAAAAACCACAATGACTCATAATCCAGAGTTGCTACAATATATAATCTAAAATACCTACTTTTAACAATATAAACAAACAAACAAACAAACAAATCATTCAGAGAAACAGAAAGGCATGATCCACACTCAGGGAGAACAAAACAAAACAACAAAAAACAGTGAATAGACTATCTCCGAGGGGGCCTAGATCTTAAATTTATCAGACAAAGATTTCAAGACAGCTATTGTAAATATTTCAATAGTTAAAGGAAACCTTGCTTAGAGAATTGAAGGAAAGTAAGATGATAACTCATGACATAGGAAATCAATAAAGAAATAGAAACTATTAAAAAGGAACAAATGGAAGTACTAGAGTTGAAAAGTACAGTAATGAAAGGGAAAAAAATCCACTAGATGAAATCAATAGCAGATATAAGATAAACAGATATAAGATGGCAGAGGAAAGATCAATGAACTTGAAAATAGAGCAATAGAGGATAGACTGATCAATAGAAATAATCCAATGAAGAAAATATAGGAAAATAATGGAAGAAAAGTGAATAGTATCTGAGAGACCTGTGAGACAACATCACAGGTGCCAACATACGTACCATGAGAGTCTTACAAAGAGAGGGGAGAAAGGGGTCGGAAACATATCTGAAGAATAATGGCCAAATCTGCCTCAAATTGGATGTTAAACAATGGATCCAAGAATTGCAGTATATATCAATCAGGAAAAAGACAAGAGATCCATGTCCCAGACCCATCATAGTCAAATATTGAAACCCAATGCCAAAGGGAAAGTTTTGTGTTTTTTTTATAAGATTTTATTTATTTATTTAGGAAAGAGAGTGTGTGTGCACACACATGAGTGGGGCGGGGGTGGGGTGGGAGGGTGTAGGTAGGGGCAGAGGGAGAGAGAGAAGCAAACTCCCCGCTGAGCTGGGAGCAGGGTGGGTGGGACTCAATCCCAGGACCCTGAGATCATGACCTGAGCTGAAGGCAGATGCTTAGCCCACTGAGCCACCCAGGTGCCCAAAGGTAAAGTTTTGAAAGTATATAGAGTAACAACAATAAGATTAGGTGGCTGATCTCTCATCAGAAAAACTGGAGGTGAAAATGTAATATGGTGACATATTAAAAAGAGAGAGAGAGTTTACCTTAGAAGAAATACTAAAGGAAATTCTTCAGGCAAAAGGAAATTATACTGGATAGTAACTTGAATGCATGGGAAGACATAAAGAGTATTGGAAAATATATGGGTAAATATAAAAAACTGTATAAACATATATTTTCTCTCTTCTTGTTTTAATTTCTCTAAAAGATATGATTATATAAAGCAATAGTTATAATACTTTATTTTTGGGTTTGTAACGTATTTAGGTGCAATGTATATGACAATAATGGCACAAAAGAGGTTGGAAGAAATTAAATTATCCTAGAATAAATTGCTATATTTTACTGGAATTAAGCCAGTGTTAAAATAGATTTTGATAATGTAGATGCATGTTGTAATTCCTAGAGCAATCACTAAGAAAATATCTTTAAAACAGATTAAAATATCAACAAAGGAATTAAAATTATAATACTAAAATATATTTAACATGAAAGATAGAAAAGCAGGAAAAAGAAGAATACAAAGGCATGATATTAATAAAAAACAAATAGCAAAGTGATAAATATAAATCCAGTCATATCAGTAATTACATTAAAGGGGAATGGATTAAGCATTCCAATCAAAGTAAGAGATTGTCAAACTGAGTAATAATGCAAGGATCAACTATATGCTCTCTGGAAGACACTCACTATATATTTTTTTAAAGATTTTATTTATTTATTTGAGAGAGAGCATGAGCAGGGGGGAGGGGTAGAGGGAGAGGGAGAAGCAGACTCCCTGTTGAGCAGGCAGCCAGAGGTGGGGCTGGATCTGAGGACCCTGAGATCCTGACCTGAGCTGAAGGCAGATACTTAACCCACTGAGCCACCCAGGGGCACCAAAGGGAAAGTTTTGAAAGTATATAGAAAATATAATAAAAATAAAAATATAAAAGATTGATTTTATGTGAGGTATGTTTTCTGACCACAATGAAATTAAACAGGAAATCAGTAACAATAAGAATTTTAGAAAAATTCCAAATATTTTGAAATTAAGCAACACGTTTCTAAATAATCTATGGGCAAAAGAAGAAATCAGGAGAAACCAGAAGAATATTAGAAAATATTCTGAATAAGAATGGAAACAGGATATCACAATATCTAGAGCATAGCTAAAGCATTGCTTGGAGGAAAATGTACAGTTTTAAATGTCTATGCAGTTGACCCTTGAACTTCACAGGTTTGTACTGCATAGGTCCACTGGTATATAGATTTTTTTTCAATACATATATAGGAATTTTTTTTTTTTATATTTGTAACCATTTGAAAAACTTGCAGAGGAACTGCATAGCCTAGAAATAACAAAAAATTAAGTAAAATGTATGTCATGGATGCATAAAATATATGTATATACTAGGTTTTTCTTTATCATTTACTACTATAAAATATACAAAATCTATCGTGTAGGACTGTTGAATCACAGACCTGTACCTCTGAAACAAATAATACATTATATGTTAAAAAAAAAGAAGAAGATAGTAAGAAGGGAAAAATGAAGGGGGGAATCAGAGGGGGAGACGAACCATGAGAGCCTATGGACTCTGAGAAACAAACTGAGGGTTCTAGAGGGGAGGTGGGTGGGGGAATGGGTTAGCCTGGTGATAGGTATTAAAGAGGGCACATATTGAATGGAGCACTGGGTGTCATATGCAAACAATGAATCATGGAACACTACATCAAAAACTAATGATGTAATGTATGGTGATTAACACAACATAATAAAATAAAATTTAAAAAAGGAAAAAAAAAAATCCATATTGAAAATAAGTGATCAGGAATAAATGAGGACAGAATGAGATCATCTTCCCTAAAGTTAAATGGGGCTTAAGGGTGGGGAGGAGGCAGGAAACTAGTGAAGAAGGCTGGGATGATTAATCAGCCAGTGGGCAGATATATATCCATCTAATAAGGAGAATATCAAGATTGTTTTATAATTGGGGCACCTGGGTGGCTCAGTTGGGTAAGCGCCTGTTTTCGGCTCAGGTCATGATCTCGGGGTCCTGGGATCAAGCCCCACATCAAGCTCTGCACTCAGCAAGGAGTCTGCTTCTCCTTCTCCCTCTGCCCCTCCCCCCTGCTTGTGCTCTCTCTCTCTCAAGTAAATAAAAAAATAATCTTAAAAAAATATATAAAAATTTAAAATTTATCAAAACTTATGCACACAAACACTGACTATACTTGGTGCCATTTGCAGTCAAAATAAATGTAAACAAACATACAGATGCAGTATTACATTATAAATGTCTATAATTAACTGTAGAGCATACTGTACTATGGTAAGAATTTCATAGCCACCTCCTGTTGCTATTGCTGTGACGTGCAAGTGTTGTGAGTATCCACTTAAAATGTCCATGTGATGCTAATCATCTCCATGTGAATAGTTTGTCTCTCCAGTAAATTGCATATGGAGGTAAAAAGTGATCTCCTGTGGTTCCCACTATTAGGAGTTATGTTTTGGAGGAGTCAAAAGTTATAAGTAGATTTTCAACTGCATGGGGCTCAGTGTAGTAACCCAGTGTTGTTCAACGGTCAACTTTATTTTTGAAGAAGAAAGGTCTCAGATCAATAACCTAAGCTTCCACCTTAGAAATAGAAACAGGAGAGTAAACTGAACACAAGACAATATTAGAAAGTAAACAATAAAGATCAGAATGGAAATCAGTGTGGGAGAAAAAAGAAAACACAAAAATAATAGAGAAAACTCAGTGAAATCAAAAGTTGGTTCTTTGAGAAGTTTAACAAAATTGATAAATCTCTAGGTAGACTAAGAAAAAAAGGGGGGGACCCAAATTAGCTAAATCAGAAAAGAAAGAGGGGATACAGCTACTAATCCTAGACATTAAAATGGTTATAAGAGCATATTATGAACAATTTCATGTCATTTTTAGAAATTGACAAGCTGATTTTATGTGGAAATTCAAAGGACCTAGGAAAGCCAAAACAATTTTGAGAAAGAAAAACAAAGTTGGAGGCCTTACATCATCTAATTTCAAACCTTATTATAAAGCTACCATAATCGGGGAGAGGAGCAAGATGGCCGAGGAATAGGAGACCTGGATGTCGTCTGGTCCCAGGAACTCAGCTAGATAGGGATCAAACCATTCTGAACACCTACGAACTCAACAGGAGATCAAAGAAAAGAATAGCAACAACTCTCTGAACAGAAAAGCGACCACTTTCTGGAAGGTAGGACATGCGGAGAAGTGAATCCGAGGCGATATTCGGGAGGATAGACAGCGGGGGAGGGGGCCTCTGTCAGCCGCTTCTGGCAAGTGATAGAGCCACGGAGCACAAAATTGGGACTTTTAAAAGAAGTTGGCTCCACTGAGGGATGTCACTCCAGTGGCTAAGCGGGGGGTGGAACCCTCGCTGGGACAGTGTGGTCTCAGGACCCTCGGGGTCATAGGAAGACCAGGGGTGCCTGAGTGTGGCAGAGCTCCCAGGTATTGGAGCAGGGAAGCTGGCTGCAGAGACGGAGCAGAGGAGTGGGCTCTCAGCTCAGGGTGGCCATAAACCGTGATCCGCGGCACAGTCGGGCCACTGCTCTTCCAGCAGGGACTCAACAAGCGGCAGATCTGGGGATACTCCCCTTCCTCCCCTGGGAGGAGCGGCGCAGGAGCACACTGCAGAGATCTGCTGGGCTTGGAGACTCCACACGGGGTTGGGTGCCAGAGATAGAAACGCTCGGTCACAGGCCGGGTGAGCACGGAGTGCGGCCGGAGACCGGGAGACGGGAGTGATTGACTGCTTTTCTCTGGGGGCTCACTGAGGAGTGGGGCCCCGAGTTCTTAGCTCCTCCAGGGTGGAGATTGGGAGGCCGCCATCTTCACTTTCGTCCTCCAAAGCTGTACGGAAAGCTTGCAGGGAACAAAAGCTCCCGAGAGCAAACCCAAGCAGATTACTTAGCCTGGAACTGCAAGGGTGGGGCAATTCCGCCTCCGGCAAAGACATTTGGGAACCACGGCAACAGGCCCCTCCCCCAGAAGATCAGCAAGAACAGCCAACCAAGACCAAGTTTACCGATCAATGAGAACGGCAGAACTCCAGTGCTAGGGGAATACTGCACATAGAATCCATGGCTTTTTCCCCATGATTCCTTAGTCTTTCAAAGTGAATTTTTTTTAACTGTCTTTTCTTTTTTTTGAATTTTTCTTTTTCCCTTCTTCAACCAACATCTTATCAATCCCTTTTTTTTAAAAAAAATCTTTTTTATTTTTCATTTTTAGAGTCATATTCTATCCCTTCATAGTAGTTACCCTTATTTTTGGTATATATATATAAGTTGTTCTCTCTTAAAAATTTTGGGATATAGTATCTTCTAACAGGTCAAAATATACCCTAAATCTCTAGTGTATGGCTTTATTCCAGTCTCCTGCCTGATCACATTCTCTCCCCTTTTTTTTTTTAAATCCTCTTTTTTCTTTTTTCAACCAACTTCTTACCGTATCAATTCCTTTTATAAAATCTTTTATAATTTTCATCTTCACAGTCATATTCCATCCCTTCATCATATTAACCCTTATTTTTGTACATATATAAGTTTTACTTTCTTTAAAATTTTGGGAGGCACTTTCTTCTAACAGACCAAAATATGCCCAGAATCCTTAGTGTGTGGCACTGATCTATGCACCAACCTAATCATATTTGATCATATTCTGTTTTCTTTGTTTTGTTTTGTTTTTGTTTATTTGTTTTTATCTTTTTCTTTTTCTTTTTTTCCTTTTTTCTTTCTTTCCCTTTCTTTTCCCCCAGTTTCAGGTCTTTTCTGATTTGTTTAGTGGATATTTTCTGGGGACATTTTTATCCTGTTAGCATTTTGTTCTCTCATTCATCTATTTTCCTCTGGACAAAATGACAAGATGGAAAAAATCACCTCAACAAAAAGAACAAGAGGCAGTACCGACTGCCAGGGACCTAATCAATATGGACATTAGTAAGATATCAGAACTAGAGTTCAGAATTATGATTTTAAAGATACTAGCTGGGCTTGAAAAAAGCATGGAAGTTATTAGAGAAACCCTTTCTGGAGAAATAAAAGAACTAAAATCTAACCAAGTCAAAATCAAAAAGGCTATTAATGAGGTGCAATCAAATATGGAGGATCTAACTGCTAGGATAAATGAGGCAGAAGAGAGAATCAGTGATATAGAAGACCAAATGATGGAAAATAAAGAAGCTGAGAAAAAGAGAGATAAACAACTACTGGATCACGAGGGCAGAATTCGAGAGATAAGTGATACCATAAGATGAAACAACATTAGAATAATTGGGATCCCAGAAGAAGAAGAAAGAGAGAGAGGGGCAGAAGGTATATTGGAGCAAATTATAGCAGAGAACTTCCCTAATTTGGGGAAGGAAACAGGCATCAAAATCCAGGAGGTACAGAGAACCCCTCTCAAAATCAATAAAATATAGGTCAACACCCCGACATCTAATAGTAAAACTTACGAGTCTCAGAGACAAAGAGAAAATCCTGAAAGCAGCTCGGGATAAGAGATCTGTAACCTACAATGGTAGAAACATTACACTGACCTACCCACAGAGACCTGGCTGGCCAGAAAGGACTGGCAGGATATCTTCAGAGCACTAAATGAGAAAAATATGCAGCCAAGAATACTATACCCAGCTAGGCTGTCATTGAAAATAGAAGGAGAGATAAAAAGCTTCCAGGAAAAACAAAAACTAAGGGAATTTGCAAACACAAAACCAGCCCTACAAGAAATATTGAAAGGGGTCCTCTAAGCAAAGAGAGAGCCTAAAAGTAACATAGACCAGAAAGGAACACAGACAATATACAGTAACAGTCACCTTACAGGCAATACAATGGCACTAAATTCATGTCTTTCAGTAGTTACCCTGAATGTAAATGGGCTAAATGCCCCAATCAAAAGACACAGGCTATCAGACTGGATAAAAAAACAAGACCCATCGATATGCTGTCTGCAAGAGACTCATTTTAGACCCAAAGACACCCCCAGATTGAAAGTGAGGGGGTGGAAAACCATTTACCGTGCTAATGGACACCAAAAGAAAGCTGGGGTGGCAATCCTTATATCAGACAAATCAGATTTTAAACCAAAGACTGTAATAAGAGATGAGGAGGGACATTATATCCTACTTAAAGGGTCTATCCAACAAGAAGATCTAACAATTGTAAATATCTATGCCCCTAACATGGGAGCAGCCAGTTATATAAGGCAATTAATAACAAAAGCAAAGAAACACATTGACAACAATACAGTAATAGTGGGGGACTTTAACACCCCCCTCACTGAAATGGACAGATCATCTAAGCAAAAGATCAACAAGGAAATAAAGACTTTAAATGACACACTGGACCAAATAGACTTCACAGATATATTCAGAACATTCCATCCCAAAGCAACAGGATACACATTCTTCTCTAGTGCCCATGGAACATTCTCCAGAATAGATCACATCCTAGGTCGCAAATCAGGTCTCAACCGGTACCAAAAGATTGGGATCATTCCCTGCATATTTTCAGGCCACAATGCTTTGAAACTAGAACTCAATGACAAGAGGAAAGTTGGAAAGAACTCAAATACATGGAGATAAAGAGCATCCTACTAAAGAATGAATGGGTCAACCAGGAAATTAAAGAGGAATTTAAAAAATTCATGGAAACAAATGAAAATGAAAACACAACTGTTCAAAATCTTTGGGATGCAGCAAAGGCAGTCCCAAGAGGAAAGTATATAGCAATACAAGCCTTTCTCAAGAAACAAGAAAGATCTCAAATACACAACCTAACACTACACCTAAAGACGCTGGAGAAAGAACAGCAAATAAAGCCTAAACCCAGCAGGAGAAGAGAAATCATAAAGATCAGAGCAGAAATCAATGAAATAGAAACCAAAAGAACAGTAGAACAGATCAACGAAACTAGGAGCTGGTTCTTTGAAAGAATTAACAAGATTGATAAACCCCTGGCCAGACTTATCAAAAAGAAGAGAGAAATGACCCAAAAAAATAAAATCATGAATGAAAGAGGAGAGATCACAACCAACACCAAAGAAATACAAACAATTCTAAGAACATATTATGGGCAACTATATGCCAGCAAATTAGATAATCTGGAAGAAATGGATCCATTCCTAGAGATGTATCAACTACCAAAACTGAACCAGGAAGAAATAGAAAACCTGAACAGACCTATAACCACTAAGGAAATTGAAGCAGTCATCAAAAATCTCCCAAGAAACAAGAACCCAGGGCCAGATGGCTTCCCAGGGGAATTCTACCAAACATTTCAAGAAGAATTAATACCTATTCTTCTGAAACTGTTCCAAAAAATAGAAATGGAAGGAAAACTTCCAAACTCGTTTTATGAGGCCACCATTACCTTGATCCCCAAACCAGACAAAGACCCCTTCAAAAAGGAGAATTACAGACCAATATCCTTGATGAACATGGATGCAAAAATTCTCACCAAAATACTAGCCAATAGCAACAGTACATTAAAAGGATTATTCACAACGACCAAGTGGGATTTATCCCTGGGCTGCAAGTTTGGTTCAACATCCGCAAATCAATCAATGTGATACAATACATTAATAAAAGAAAGAACAAGAACCATATGATCCTCTCAATAGATGCACAAAAAGCATTTGACAAAGTACAGCATCCTTTCTTGATCAAAACTCTTCAGAGTGTAGGGATAGAGGTTACATACCTCAATATCATAAAAGCCATCTATGAAAAACCCACAGTGAATATCATTCTCAATGGGGAAAAACTGAGAGCTTTCCCCCTAAGGTCAGGAACGCGGCAGGGATGTTCACTATCACACTGCTATTCAACATAGTATTAGAAGTCCTAGCCACAGTAATCAGACAACAAAAAGAAATAAAAGGCATCCAAATCAGCAAAGAAGAAGTCAAACTCTCACTCTTTGCAGATGATATGATACTTTATGTGGAAAACCCATAAAACTCCACCCCAAAACTGCTAGAACTCATACAGGAATTCAGTAAAGTGGCAGAATATAAAATCAATGCACAGAAATCAGTGGCATTCCTATACACCAACAACGAGACAGAAGAAAGAGAAATTAAGGAGTCGATCCCATTTACAATTGCACCCAAAACCATAAGATACCTAGGAATAAATCTGACCAAAGAGGCAAAGAATCTGTACTCAGAAAACTATAAAATACTCATGAAAGAAATTGAGGAAGACACAAAGAAATGGAAAAACGTTCCATGCTCATGGATTGGTAGAACAAATATTGTGAAGATGTCAATGCTACCTAGACCAATCTACACATTCAATGCAATCCCTATCAAAATACCATCCACTTTTTTCGAAGAAATGGAACAAATAATCCTAAAATTTGTATGGAACCAGAAAAGACCCCGAATAGCCAGAGGAATGTTGAAAATAAAAGCAAAGCTGGTGGCATCACAATTCTGGACTTCAAACTCTATTACAAAGCTGTCATCATCAAGACAGTATGGTACTGGCACAAAAACTGACACATAGATCAATGGAACAGAATAGAGAGCCCAGAAATGGACCCTCAACTCTATGGTCAACTAATCTTTGACAAAGCAGGAAAGAATGTCCAATGGAAACAAGACAGTCTCTTCAACAAATGGTGTTGGGAAAATTGGACAGCCACATGCAGAAAAATGAAACTGGTCCATATCCTTACACCACACACAAAAATAGACTCCAAATGGTGGAAAGACCTCAATGTAAGACAGAAGTCCATCAAAATCCTAAGGGAGAACACAGGCAGCAACCTCTTCGACCTCAGCTGTAGCAACCTCTTCCTAGAAACATCGCCAAAGGCAAGGGAAGCAAGGACAAAAATGAGCTACTGGGAATTCATCAAGATAAAAAGCTTTTGCACAGCAAAAGAAACAGTCAACCAAACCAAAAGACAACCGACAGAATGGGAGAAGATATTTGCAAATGACATATCAGATAAAGGGCTAGTATCCAAAATCTATAAAGAATTTCTTAAACTCAACACCCAAAGAACAAATGATCCAATCAAGAAATGGGCAGAAGACATGAACAGACATTTTTCCAAAGAAGACATCCAAATGGCGAACAGATACATGAAAAAGTGTTCAACATTGCTTGGCATCAGGGAAATCCAAATCAAAACCTCAATGAATTATCACCTCACACCAGTCAGAATGGCTAAAATTAACAAGTCAATAAACAACAGATGTTGGCGGAGATGTGGAGAAAGGGGAACCCTCCTACACTGTTGGTGGGAATGCAAGCTGGTGCAGCCACTCCGGAAAACAGTATGACAGTTCCTCAAAAAGTTGAAAATAGAGCTACCGTATGACCCAGCAATTGCACTACTGGGTATTTACCCCAAAGATACAAATGTAGGGATCTGAAGGGGTACGTGCACCCTGATGTTTATAGCAGCAATGTCCACAATAGCCAAAGTGTGGAAAGAGCCAAGATGTCCTTCGACAGATGAATGGATAAAGAAGAGGTGGTATAGATATACAATGGAATATTATGCAGCCATCAAAAAGAATGAAATCTTGCCATTTGTAACAATGTGGATGGAACTGGAGGGTATTATGCTGAGTGAAATAAATCAGTCAGAGAAGACATGTATCATATGACCTCACTGATATGAGGAATTCTTAATCTCAGGAAACAAACTGAGGGTTGCTGGAGTGGTGGGGGGGTGGGAGGGATGGGGTGGCTGGGTGATAGACACTGGGGAGGGTCTGTGCTATGGCAAGCGCTGTGAATTGTGTAAGACTGTTGAATAACAGACCTGTACTTCTGAAACAAATAATAAATTATATGTTAAGAAAAAAAAAAAAAGATAGCAGGAGGGGAAGAATGAAGGGGAGGAAATCGGAGGGGAGATGAACCATGAGAGACTATGGACTCTGAGAAACAAACTGAGGGTTCTATAGGGGAGGGGGTAGGGGAATGGGTTGGCCTGGTAATGGGTATTAAGGAGGGCACATTCTGCATGGAGCACTGGGTGTTATACATAAACAATGGACCATGGAACACAACATCAAAAACTAATGATGTAATGTATGGTAATTAACATAACAATAAAAAATAAAAAAAAATTAAAGCTACCATAATCAAGGCACTGTGGTATTGCTATAACATCAATGAAACAATAGAACAGAATTAAAAGTCCTTTGTATTTATGGTCAATTGATTGTCAACAAGTTGACAAGGCAAGTTAATGGGAAAATTAAAGTTTTTTCAAGAAATGGTTGTGGGAAAATTGAATATCCATATGCAAAATAAAGGAGCTTAGACCGGTACCTCACATTATATGTAAAAATTAACTCGAAATGGATCATAGACCTAAATATAATAAATAAAACCATAAAACTTCTGAAAGCACTCAAAGGATAAAATCTTTATGAGGTGTAAGTCAAGATTTCCTAGATAAGATACCAAACACAAGGGGCACCTGGGTGGCTCAATTGTTAAGCATCTGCCTTTGGCTCAGGTTATGATCCCAGGGTCCTGGGATTGAGCCCTGCATCGGGCTCCCTGCTTGGCGGGAGGCCTGCTTCTCCCTCTCCCACTCCCCCTGCTTGTAGTCTCTCTCTCGCTGTCTCTCTCTCTCTCTGTCAAATAAATAAATAAAATCTTAAAAAAAAAAAAAAAAGATACCAAAGACAAGATCTATAATAGAAAGAAATGATGAATTGAACTTCATCAATATTTAAAACTTTTGCTTTCCAAAAGATAAAGAGAATGAAGAGGAGCCCTGACTAGGAAAAAAATACTTCCAAATCATCTATCTGATAAAGGTCTTATATCCTAAATTTGAAAAAATTCTTACAACTCCTCAAGAAGACAATAGGATTGAAACATAGGTATGGTAGCCAGGCTCCAATAGCTGCCAAAGACCTCTTTTCTTTGGTGTTCCCTTGTGTAGTGCCCTCCCATGTTGTTTCACAGTTGCACTGAGTGACCAATGGGCTGCAGCAGGAGTGATGATATGTCACTTCTAAGGCTAAGTCATAAAAGCCATTGAGGCTTGTGCCTTGCTCTCTCCTTTGGATCAATCATTCTCAGATAAGCTAGCTGTCAGGTCATGAGGAAAGTTTCAGTTAACGGTCTTGTGAGTGAAACATCTTGGAAGTGGATCCTTCAGTCCCAGTCAAGACTTAGGTGATTGACGTCTTAACTGCAATCTCATGAGAGACATGGAACCACAAACACTAAGCTAAGCATCTCCTAGATTCTTGACCCTCAGAAACTGTGTGAGATAATAATTTTGTTGTTGTTGTTTTAAAGTCACTAAGTTTGGAACAATTTTTTAAATGAAGTAATTGATAACCAATACAATGGACAAAAGATTTAAATGGATATTTCACCAAAGAAGATCTATGAATGGCTAATTATTACATGAAAAGATGTTCACCATCATTAGTCATTAGGGAAATGCAAATTAAATCCACATTGTGATACACTACAAACACACTAGAATGACTATAATAAAAAATCCTGGCAATACCAAGTATTGGTGAATGTGTGGCAAAATGGGAACCTTCACACACTGCTGGTGGGAACATAAAATGAAAAAACGTGTATTAAAAAAATTAATAAACCAACCATACACTCCAGCAAGTTTATTCTTAGATATCTACTTAAGAGAAATGAAAACATATGTCCACACAACACTTATATATGATTATTCATAACAGTATTATTCATAATGTTCCCCAAACTGGAAACAATCCACATGTCCATTGACTGGTGAATGGGTAAACAAAATGTAGAAAATCCATAAGAAATATGGTATATCTATACAGTGAAGTATTTTTTAGCAATAAAAGGGAACAAAAAACAGATGCACCCTATAATGTGAATGAGCCTCAAAAACATTATGGTAAGTGAAAAGCCAGACACAAAATGTCACATATTGTATTTATTTCACTTACATAATATTTCCAGAAGATTTAAATATGTAGAGACAAAAAACGAATTACTGGTTGCCCAGGGCTGGACATGGGAGTGAGGATTGAGTGTAAATGGATATGAGGGAACTTTTGAGGGTAAGGAAAATGTTTTGGCTGGCTCTTGGTTTCAGCTCAGGTCATGATCTCAGGGTCATGAGATTGAGCCCCACATCGGGCTCTGTACTCAGGGCAGAGTCTGCACTCAGTGCAGAGTCTGCCTGAGTTTCTCTCTCCCTCTGCCTCTGCCCCTCCCTCCTTCTGCTCGTGTGCTCTCTCTCTCTCTCTAAAATAAATAAAGAAATCTTTAAAAAAAAAGAAAAACAAAAGAAAGAAATTTGGAAGTTTATACTATCTAATTTTGAGTTTTATTATAAAGCTAACATAATCAAGACAGTGTAGTGGGGGCACCTGGCTGACTCTGTTGGTAGAGCATGCAACTCTTGATCTTGGGGTCATGAGTTTGAGTCCCATGTTGGGCATAGAGTTTACTTTAAAAAAAGATAGTGTGGTATTGGCATAAAATATGGGCACTTACAAAGATTTATATGCCTGCAATAGGTGAATTTTATGGTATATGAATTATACCTCAATAAAGCTGCTACAAATAATATGAAAGAGGTACAGAGAACTGTGATAGAGGGAGAACCTAATTTTAAATGAAGGCACCTGGGCAAAATATGAATGTGCAGAAATTGAGGTAGAATTCAAAGATGAAGAACTTGTGGTAGTGGTTTAAAGGGAAAAGCAGTTCTGGTCTGCAGAAAGATTAAGGATGCAAGGCTGTGTATGGGGTGCCTGGGTGGCTCAGTCGGTTAAGTGACCCACTCTTGATTTCAGATCAGGTCATGATCTCAGGGTCGTGGGATGAAGCCCAGCTTCGGGCCCTGTGCTCAGCAGGGAGTCTGCTTGAGATTCTCTCTCTCCCTCTGCTCTGCCCCTCCTCCACTCTCTGTCTCTCAAATAAATAAATCTTTATTTATTTATTTATTTACTTTTAAAGATTTTATTTATTTATTTGACAGAGAGAGACACAGCGAGAGCAGAAACACAAGCAGGGGGAGTGGGAGAGGGAGAAGCAGGCTTCCTGCGGAGCAGGGAGACCGATGCGGGGCTCGATCCCAGGACCCTGGAATCATGACCTGAGCCGAAGGCAGACACTTAACAACTGAACCACCCAGGCGCCTCTCAAACAAATAAATCTTTAAAAAACAGAGAAAGATGCAAGGCTATGGAATAAGCCATTTTGACATGATTAGGAGCCTAGTGTCTGTAGTGGTGAGTGTGTAGAATTAAGAGTAGATGTGGAATGACAGACATTTATCTTATAGGCCATGGGAAAAACTAACCTCATAATTTCCAGTCCTGACCTCTCCTTTATACCTCAGACTAAAAAGTCTATTTGCAAGACTTCACCACTGATGTCCCCACACATCTTAAATTAAACATGCTCTAATTTGTTGCTAACTCCTTCCCAAGTTCTCTTTCTCAGTTGATGACTACACCATCCACCCACTTGCTCAAGATAGAAACTTAATTATTTTTAATGCTTCAGGGTTTGTTTCTCCACATCAGATCAATCAACAAGTTTTACTGCTTTATTTTACTTCCTACATTTTTCTCTGATCTTTATTTCTTAACCTCTGTACCTTAACTATCTTAGATCAGACTCTAGTCTTCTTGCTGGACTGTTGAAATTATCATCAAGGTAGTTTCCTTGTTTCTAATCCTGCCTCATTTAAGTATATTTATAACATAGTTTTCAGTGATTAATTTGAAATTCAGATCTGATCATGTCAATCCCTTGATTAAAACCCTTCAACTGCTTCAACGTCTCATCATCTAACAGAAAAAGTTCAGGGTATTCAACCAGACTTTTCATTTCTGACACATGCCTATCAGACTGTCTTACCAGTCCCTACTGCTTTCTAACTCTATCTTACCGTTATGCTTTTCTCAGTCTTCCCACATCTACCCAACTATCTTCACTGATAAGGCCCAACTCAGTACTTTCAGGAAGTTCTCTTTGAACTCTATCTCCTTTGTGCTTGATTAGATGGTCTTGTCACCAAGTTGGGCATTTTTTTTTCATCATTGTTTGCCCCATATTGCATTACAATGAATGGTTTATGTGTTTCTCTCTTTCCAAGTTGTGAGTCCCCTGAAAATAGGGCTTGCATCTTTCTCACATTTGTAATCCAAGAGTCTACCACTATATCTGAGGCACAGGAGAAGCACAAAATGTACTTACTGAGTGAAATGAATGGATGGGTCAAAGTAGATAATCACTGGTGATGTAGAGAATGGATTGGAGAGGGAGAAAGCTTGAGTAAATGGCATCATTTTAAAAATGGTTCAGGTGAGAGTTAATGAAGCTCCATCTTTTTAAAATTTTAGCAATCAGACAAGGAAGACATATTTCATGAAACTTTAGAAGTAGATTAATTTTTAGTGTTCTTGAATTTGACAAGACTCAGCAGTACACAATACAAAATAAGTTTTTTTAAAAAAATATTTTATTTATTTATTTGAGAGAGAGAGAGAGAAAATGAGTGAGGGGGGAGGGGCAGAGGGAGAGGGAAAAGCAGACTCCCCGCTGAGCTGGGAGTCTGATGCGGGGCTCGATTCTAGGATCCCAGGATCCCAGGACTTCGGGATCATGACCTGAGCTGAAGGCAGATGCTTAACTGACTGAGCCACTCAAGTGCCCTCAAAGTATGTTTAATAGTGTGCCACAGCAAATGGTAGGTGTGAATCTGAAGCATGTCCCTGTGCTTCGTTCTAAGCTTAGGATGCCAAGCCTTCTCCATCTCAAGTGGCAAATATCACTGATTAGTGGTGGCTACCAAGGGTGCTGTGTTTAGAAGGACTTTAAAACCACATATCAGTTCTGTAGAAGAAATTACCACAATCAATTATTAATGTCTGTCATTCTGTCATGGTTACAGAAAGGTAGTGTGACTCCGTGAAATTAGAGGCTTTTTCCCAACTGTATTTGTTCCTATTCAACACCAAATGAATGACTTGAATATGTAAATGGCATGCTTATCTAAATTATAGATAACACAAAACTAGGAAGACAATAAATATGTTGGGGAGCAATCATATCAAAATGAATTTATAGCTGGCAGCATTGCTCTACCAAAATTAAATGCAGCTGGATTAAATGTACAATACTATACTTGGGTTAGAAAAATCTTCTTAGATGTTGGAAGAGAAAAATACTTAAGAATTTGATGTAACAGCAAACACAATAGAAGTAAATAGCATGTTGAGGCAAGAAGCGTAATGCCCTAAGGAAGGTAATAGTTTTGGTTTACTCTGTGATGACCTAACTTGACTGGGCATTTGTCCTTAAATTTTGGCATTCACTTTAAAAGGAACTTTGAAGGATGCCTGGCTGGCTCTGTCAGTAGAGCATGCGACTCTTGATCTCAGGGTCTTGAGTTCAAGCCTCGTGTTGGCCGTCGTGTTTACTTGGAAAAAAAATAAATAAAAGGAATTTTGAGAGGAAACATGAAACCATATTATACTGGAAAAGTGAAATGAAGTTGAGTGGAAAATGGAACATTATCATGTGGAAGATGGGTTTGACTTATCCTCCATCTAAATTCTAGAACAACACTGGACACATAGAGAGGCAAAAGAAAAGGAGGCTGGGATTTAATCCCAAGGATTAGAGGACTCTAAAAATAAAATTGGCTGCCTTGAAAGAGTGTCACTGCTTACTACACCACTTACTTGCCAAGAACCCATTATGTTACTGGTTTCTGTCCAGAACTAATACCTAGGTCTACATCTAACACTGGCTGATTGATTTTTTCATGAATTCAACTATATTATAGAGCATTTTGGGCATGAGATGCTGGAGATTGAGTTCTGGTGCTGGTTTTGCCACTAAAAAACAGTAATGAGGGTGATCCTTTTAAATATGAATTAGATTATATCATTTCTCTGTTCAAAGCTCTCAAATGGCTTCTCATTTCCTTCAGAGAAAAATTCAGATCTTCTCAATGTCTTCAAGGTTCTACACTTTCTGGTCTCCTTTTATCTCCAATCTTCTACTTCTCCTTGCTCTATCTCCTATTTGTCTCACCTGAATACTCAAACTGGCTTCTGGGCTATTCCTCAAATATCCCAGACACATTCTGACCATAGAGCTTTTGTTCTACCAGAGCTTTGCTTAAAATTTTTTGATGTTTCATAGAATTTCCAAATGCACAGTTTTTACTTGAAATTTTAGATGCATAGGACTTCTTGAGGCATTGGAAAAGTTGACAACAATGAATTCACATTCCTAGATAGGAACATCAGCCAAGCTGAGCAGTTTAGCACTTCTTCCTTTGAATGGGACATGGGTTTTCCAGTTCATCACAGGTCCCAACCATGCTGAAACACACATTAATTACTAGCTTTGCCTCCAAAGGACCTGGTAGTGCATTAACAGTGCTTCTCAAATTTTAATCTGCATAGAATCATCTGGAGAACTTGTTAGAATTAAAACTACTGGGCCAACCCCAAATATTCTGATTGAGGAGGTCTGGTTGGGGCCCCCAAATTTGCATCTCTAATAAGCTCCCAGGTGCTAAATTTATGGTCTGAAGGCTAAATTTCAAATGGCATTATATTATAATATTTTCATTTATGGTAGTTTTTTCTTCCCAAACATTTTATTTTAAAATTAATAATTAGGAACTGGTGTTTTTAAAATATATATTACTAAATCCTGAGTATTATTGTACTTTATTGTGTACAAATGGTAACAATTAAGCTGCTTAGTCCCCTTATACCTTCAGGTCATGAATTTTTGGTTCTTTGCTCCCCCAAGGTAAATCAGCTGTCTTTTGAGTTTAGCCTGAGATACAGTGTTAAGAATTGGCTCTCCAGAATAAACTAAACAGGTATTAGCATTTGAAAAGCAACATATATCGGAGTTATTTTGAAAATGCCATCTGGTACCAAATATTAATAACTTCATAGTAACAGAGAAACCAAGACTCATGACTGGGAGGTGATGATCATCATCAAATAGTATTTATGGAGCACATGTGGCCCATCTTTTAGACAAAGCTGGGACTAGCAATAAATCTCACTATGAGGATGAAACAGAGTTGATGACCAAAGGACTACATCATATTCTAGGGGATTGCTTAGGGTATTCTCTCAGATCTCACCCAAAAGTTTTAGGAGTTGGAAAACTCACATGCTGTTCAGGAACAGTGGCTGCTGACCTAGGCAGCAATCCTAGGAACTCACGAGAAATGAGTGGGACTGGATATGGCTCAGAATTAAGACTACTTCTTCTGAAAGAACTTATTTCCCATCCATTGGTGGCAGAGGCATAACTCTATCAAATTCTATAGGGAAACCTCAACAAATTGGCTCTTAGGGGCTGATACTACTTAGGAACTACTATGAACATAGAACAGTCACTGACTCTTAACCCCATTTGTTCTGGCTGTGAGAGAGAAATCTGACTTTTGATCCCAGAGGATATTGAAGCATACATTCTTTACTTGAAGTCAAGCCAGGTAGCGGTCTGTTGTCTTTGTGCTCCTTCTCCAGTTGTTTCTCTGGATTGGAGTCTGGTATCTCTTTTCCTGGTATCAGCTAGTCTAAGAGTCAGTAAACAATTATCTGCTGAGACTATATGCCAGACACCATTCTAGGCACAGGAGATCTAGCAGTGAACAAAGAGTTAAGCTCCTGCTCTCAAGGAACATACATTCTAATTGTCTAAGATAGACAAGGAGCACATAAATTAATAATTAAGCTAAATTCATTTACTGCAAGTCCCTTCAAACAGATAAAAGAGGGGTAAAGTGATAGAGAATAACAGAGGTGGAGGGGGTGCTTCACCTGGGGAAGTCAGAGAAGGCCTCTTTAAGGAGGGCAGATGCTTCAAGCAGAGGAATGGCATGTGAAAAGGCCCTGAGAGAGAAAGAGAGTTGGACTTTTCAAGAGAGCAAAAGAAGGTGGAAAGTGTAGACAGATGAGGGCAGAAAATAGATGGGGCCAAGATCATTTAGAACCTCATGGACCATGTTATGTATTTCTGTTCCATTGTATGTATAATGAGAAGCCATTGGAGGAATTTAAGCAAGGGAGTAACATAATTTAATTTATATATTAGAAAGTCCTGTGTAGGGGATAAAATATAGGGGACCAGGGTCTGGTTAGTGAGACCTATGAAGAGCTATTCCTGTAGTTCAGACTGATAATGATGTTGGCTGGAATTTAGTTTTAGGAGCAGAGTTGGTAAGAAATGGTAGGTGCAACAGGATATGGGATGATAAGAAAAGACAGACCTCAAGAAGGACTTCTAGATTTTTGACCTGAGCAAGTGGGTGATACTTCCCCACTCTCCATTTAATAAACTATGGAGGACTGTAAAGGGCTTGAGAATGGATTTGGATGGAGGCCTGGCATGGAATCAGGAGATCCGTGTTGGCTATATTATGTGGAGATGCCTATTGTATGTCCAAGAGGAGATATTGTGGAGGCAGTTGATACATAAATCTGGTACCCAGGGGATAGGCACGAAGTTGAGGTAAAAATTTGACTCATCAACATATGGATAGTCTTTGAAGGGTTTTATCTCTTATGTGGTCCAGTGGATGAAAGAGCCCTGATAAAATGGCCCTTTCAGCATCAAGGCACCTTGCGAAGTTTAATGCAGAAAGGACTCAGGATTCAGAAGTTAAGATAAAGGAGCAGGTACCTCCAGTAAACCAGCAGAATCATTTTTAGGTAGCAGACCTTTGGACTGCTGGTGGGTATCTAGACAAGCTAAAGTTGTGAGCTTTCTTTGACAAGGTGATAGCGTGTTTAGAGTTAAACATTCTCATGCATTTCCTCTGAAAATGACATAGAGTAGGTACATAGAAATGTTAGACTCACTTGAAGGGGGTAAATCTCTGTTAGTATTTAACTTTTAAACTTCCACAGGCTTTGAAATAAAGATGGTGTAATAATACACCCCTAGGGTTTGGTACAATGGTAAATACTAGGCAAAGGAGACAGAGAGACCTAGGTTCAAATTCCCATCCTCCCATTTACTAGGTTAGGCAGGTAATTCAGCCAGTTTCCTCATCTGTAAAATAGGGATACTTAATTTGTTGTTGGAAACATTAAAGATAAAGTATATTATCTGGCCTCTAGAAGTCTACCAAGGACTAATTTAACGGTGGTTATTATTTTTAAAACTGAGACATGGACATTAGAGCTTGAGATCCATATATGGGAATGGTAGGTCTCATCTTAGATTGTTTAGATTAATAACTAACATCATAATACATGAGTTTTCTTTCTTTTATAATTTTGAGCTGATTCTATGGTATCTATCAAGGGGCTGCTCAGCTGCACGATTTCAAAGCAATGTCTGTTTGGCAGCCTGAACAGGAGGCCCAAAGAAGTGAACACAGCCCTCCAATAAGTGAAGAGAAGACAGGAAACACACAAATGGCAAAGTTAATCATGTGTCCTTGGCCCAGTGGCTTACCTTCTCTGACCTGCAACTTCCACATCTTTAAAACTGTGACATTTGTGGTCATGCCTTCTTCATAAAATTTCTAAAGCAACTAGCACAGTAAAAAATTAAAATAAAACAAAAATTTCTTCCTCACCCTCCTACCCCCCATTCCAAAAATCTGAATCCATGGATGACAGCACTTAATGATAAAATAATAGCGAGATCTTCCGTCTTTCTTGTGGGCCCCACGCTATGAATTGCAGCAGGTCTTTTGCTAGCCTTTGGTCCTACAAAGACCTAGAGACACTGGCTCCGAGACTGGCTTGCTTGGCAGGGCCTTTTCTGCTTTCCTTGTGCAGCTCAGAACCAATTAAATAATTAAACTCTTAAGTTGAGTAACTGATTTTCAGCAAGTGAATTTCTCCTATGAACTGTGAGAGAGTTTAGTTGAAATGGGTACTGCAAGAAAATCTATTATTTTACAGAGCCTACAGTTTTCTGCAAACCCTATAAATATTTCTTTCTGAATGAACAGTATATTCCAGTAGGTGGAGGGTTACCTTAATCGCCTAAATTGTGTGACTTCGAGATTGATCCCAGGGGCCCCTCAGCCTCAAAGCCCCTAATTTCTAGAGGATTCCTTGGGCAGTAGCCATACTTCTAGATACACAATGAACGTTGGCTGCTAGGTAGGTTGTTACATAAAGGTAAAAGGGGATGACAGTTGCTACATGGTCTGATTTTTATTTTTATTTTTTGAAGACTGCTAGAATGAACCCTGATTGCAAGTATCATTTTAACTGCATTGTGTGAAATTTCCCTAAGAAAAGTCATTCCTTTTGTTTTTAAGTCATTGCTTTTCTAGAAATGCCCTGTTGGAATTTAGATTCTCCCCAGTCTCTAACACATTAATTGCCATCAGTTATAGACATCTTAGAGGAGGTTGATGTAGGAAAGAAGAAGGTAAAAAATAAATTTATTTTACTACACAGAAGATCTAGACTATGGGTGGTGAGAAAAAGCTAGTTGTTATGCTGTGAGAGAGCAAGCATAAAGGAGGCTGAGAGTTTCCAAACACAGGTTTCCCTATTTCATGGTTTGGCCTTTGGATGGCTTTGATGCCAGATTAGCCACAGCATCCTGACGGAGCCAACGTGCTGATAAAGGAATGGGGTGGCTTAGCTTGTGTCAGAGGACCTCAAACACGGTGAGGAGAACAGGCAAGTTGTCCAATAATGTAGAGATGTGATCACTGCCCTTCTGTCTGCCTATAGTTGAGAGGTAAATAATGATAGCTTAGGGCCCTGAGTATGGGTAGTTATTTCACTTGTGTGTGTGTGTGTGTGTGTGTGTGTGTGTGTGTGATGGGGCAGGGGAGTCAGATGATCTGAGGTAAGGAAAATAATAAGTAATTATTCTAGGTTCACATGGATGAATATAAATTGGAATCGTCATGTGATATGTTCTATAGAAATGTACATATGAGAATATTTTAGATGCCAGGTAACACTAATAAGAAACATAGTCTAAGCCAAAATGGTGATTTATAATATGGAATGGGAGTACTAAGATTTCATTTCTACCTCAGTTTTTACCATGGTCCAGCTTATCTTTCAGACAAAAATGCTATCTTTTACCAGTATCTCATGATAAAATACCCTTAAATGTATTTTGTTTGCCCTTGAAAAAGTTCTTTAAAAATTAGACACTATTTTCAAGAGTTTTCTGGATGCTTCCTCCTTCTACAGTCTTATCTTTCATTATTTTCCAAAGTGCATACTCTATGTTAGTAGGTCATTCTTCCCATGGGCCTCATTTCAAAACATATATTCCTGATCCCAGGAATTTATCATGCTCTCTCCATGTCTAAGAGGTATTTTTCCTTAATTTTAACATATCTAATCCTGCTCATCATTCAGGATGTAACCCAACTGCTACTTCCTCCATGAATTCTTCCCTATTCCTCTAAAACTATATTTGAAATCTTAAGCAGGTGTTGGCAAACTTTTCTATTAGGACTGGATAGTAATTTGTGGACACATAGAATCCCTTGCAATTCTGCTGTGGCAGCCATACCTAATACATTGAAGAATGATCATGGCTTGGTTCCAATAAAACTTTATTCATGAACACTGACATTTAAGATGGGAGGAGTGCTGGCTTCATGGGCACGTGACCAGTGCAAGTTGCTCAGACAGTCCTGTACTTAGAAGGGTCTCATGCTTACTTTAATACTTTGCTATTATCATCTTGAAATTCTTAATCCTTTTTAAACAAGAAGCCCTCATTTTTATTTTTCATTGAGGTCTTATGTAGTCAATCCTGGGTGGGAGTACATATTTTATTAAATGTCAGGATTTACTGTAAAGCTATAGGAATTTAGACAATGTGGCTTTGGTGCATGGTTATATAAATTGTTGGATTTCACAGTTCTAAGAACAGAGTAGAATTAAGAAATGGTGCATGCTTATATGGACCTTTGATGACAAAGGTGGCACTCACTGCAGAACAGTGGAGAAAGACTGCAAGATGGAACTGAAACAATTGGGTATATATTCTGAAAAAAACATGAAATTGGATCTCGAACTCATACTCAGAACTTAGTGTGGATTATAGACTTAAATGTAAAAGGTAAAACACATAAGGCTTTAGGAGACCATATAGGAACTTCTTCACCTCAGAGTAGATTAAGGTTTCTTACGTAAGACACAAAAAACAGTAACCACAATGAAAAAGATTTATAAATTCAACCACATTATTGTAGTTGAAATACTGAGAGGCATGGAGCCCAGCAGCCAACTCCATAAAGTCTCCATTTGACTCTATAGAGTCAAATACCAGGATCACAATACTGGGAATGTAGGATTAAAGGAAAAATTGTAGAGGAGATCTGAGAGATAATGGCAGAGAGAAGCAGTAAGGACATAGAGACTATGTTGGCAATTTGGGGCCATTTCCCTTCTAAAGATAAATGATTATAGCCCATCGATTATATCCACATGTTACCTAAACTCCTTTCAGTGGAAAGTACAACCTGCGGGGATTGTTCCAGTTATCTATTCCAGCATAACAAACCACTCCAAAACTGAGTGGCTTAAAAGAACAGCAACCATTTATTGTGTCCACGAATCTGAAATTTTGGCCAGGCTCAGCAGAGATAGGGGGGACAGCTCAAATGAGGAGAGAGATTTGCTCCTAAAATGGTTGTTTATATGGCTGCCAGGTTGATTCTGGTTGTTGATTCTTCTTTGACCAACCACTCCATGAGGCACCTCGGGCTTCCACACAGCATGGTGACTGGGTTTCAAGAGCAAGGATCCCAAGATAATTGGGAAGTAGAAGCTGCCAGTGTCATTTACACTGTGCTTTATGAGTCAACTAGCTATAGATTCCAAGGGGAGGGAATGTGGACGTCATTTATCAGGAGGTGGCATGTCAGAGCATCTGGGACCAGTCTTCCACATGAGCAGAAGCAAATATCAAATCTAAGAGATGGAGTCATGAATTTGATAGCCTGATGGATTACACGTGATTTAATAAAGAGATACCTGCGGCAGTCATTGGAACTGCTGCGATCTGTAGTTTGGATCCCTGCACAGTTTTCTGGGTGCAGGAGACATCTGTTTGCTCAGTGATCATGTTAAAAAAAAAAAATATATATATATGTTTTTCTAGTAATTGGAGAAGGTCCTGATCATTTGGAAGCTCCCAAGAAAAAATTTTCAGGTTTTAGGTTTTTGGTTGAACTCATTGAACATAACCCAATTAGGTGAAGTAAATACAAACCCCTCAGTTTTAAAAAAGACTTTCCTTTATATATGCCTGGTATTCACAGCTGCAAAACTGTCTGTCCCATAACAATAAGGCTGATCACACATTCACAATGACCAGAGGCTGCAAAATAAGTAAATAGATAAGCTTCTATTAAAGATCCCTTAAAATGCTTCCAAGTTATGAAATTGCTCAAGTTTGCTTTGCCTACACATGGAGAAAAACTCATACAATTAAGCTTTGATAGTCATATTTCTGATATTAGAGTGGCACATAAAAATTGTAGGATGTCTTCAGGAATAGAACTGATTGTGAGTGATTCTGAAATCTGTTTGATCTGTAGTTCACATTACCAGGAGAAAGGAAAGAAAACGAAGGGAAATACCTTTCTGAGTGCCGGGCACTGGATGGAGTGCTTTTCATCTGTGATCTCATTTATCCCCCAAACAGCTGTCGGGGGCAGGTATCATCAACCCTGTTTTTACAGCTAAAGAAAGGCTGAGGCTCAGAGAGGCTGAATAACTTGGCCAAAGTATCACAAAGGAGTCTTCACAGGTAGGATTTGAACCCATGGCTGTTTGATTGAAAAGCCCTTGCTCTTTCTAATATATTAAACTGCCTCTGAATTCAGAGGCCTGTCCACAGCAAGAACTTGACAACTTGGTGGTGTTCAGTTTGATATTAAAGGAAGAATTGTGAAGTATTCAAAATGTTGCACATTGAAGCTAATATGTCATTTTGCATTGCGTGTCTTTTAGGGTTATAAGCACTTCATATTTCTACATTAAAGTATACCAGAAGGGATTGAAATATTAACATTTCACATTATCTTTGAGAGAAGCACAAAATCATGCTGTGAGTGGGCATGCTTGGCCTGCAATGGGCTTGATCATCAGGCATGTTGGAACCTCCATTGCAAAAATAGGCCAGGGAGGAAGAATAGGAGGCTAGGAGAGGAAGTCACAAAGATCATGGGCTGGGTGAAGTGATCCAAGTCTAGTGCTGCCCTTTGAGAGAGGAAAGCAACCGTCCAGTGTAGTTTCCAAAGGAACCTGGTGAACCTGAAATGATGCAGGCCGGTGTCATCCATTATCCAGCTGGAAAGTGCAGCAATGACCATGTTCTGTCCAACTGGAAGCAGCATTATGTTTTGGTGTTGTCAGTCATCTCGGGAGAGGGGGCCAAGCCACTGGATAGGGTCAAGGGACAAAATCCAGCCTTCCCTACTCTGACAAAAATAGGAAGGAAACTAAAGACTCAACTACACGGACTGAAGGTTAGTGCTGAACTCTAATTCTGGAAGGAAACTGGAGCACTAAACAGGAAATTTAAGGCTGAAGCCTTAGCATACAGACTGGGTACTAGAAAAGGCTGTGCATAATATGACAGATACGCAAGGGCCTGGTGCTCAATGCAGGCTCATCAGATACTATAAAATTAATTCCAGATTCCCATGGCTGGTGAGTCTAAGCTCACAGAATAGTCTGCTTTCCTTGCTTTGTATTAATTTTTGAGGTGAAAAGACATAAGATCTTACAGTGCAGCTGGGTCTAAAAGGCAGTGCAGTTAACTTTTATTCAATCATTCCTTCCATTCTTCATTCATTAAACCATATTTATTCTAGCCCTTTATGTATAGGTATAGTGAAGTTCATTATTATATAACATTTCACAATTTAGGCTAGTAAATACTGCTTATGTAAACCATGCATGATTAGTTAATTTGGTCTAATACTTATTTCTGATCAATCAGCAAACACAAAATCAGTAAGTGCCTACTATGCATTAATCTCTTTACCTGATCAAGAAATCCTATCATTTCTGATAGCTTTCTTCATCAATAATTACATATCTCTCTTATATTTGTATCCTTTCCCTTGAAATTCCCTTTTTTATTTTCCCCAGCCTGAAGAGATATTCAAGTGTCTATGAAACAAAAGAATCCTCCTTTGATCCTTATCCAACATTAAAATAATACCCAGTATGTGCTGGATGCAGTTCTACATGTTTTGTATGTCATCAGTCATAGCAATCTTGTAAAGTGGATAATATTATTTCTCCAATTTATGGATAAGGACACTGAGGCACAGAAAGGTCAAATGAATGGTTCAAGATCACACAGGTAGTGAGAGTTCAAGCAGGGACTTAAACCCAAGCAATCTGGCTCCTGAGTGTGTCTGCTTTCCTCTGTGTCATGTTCTTCTCTGGGAGTCCTCTTTACCTCTCCATCTTCTCCTCTCCTCTCCTCCCTTCTCCTCCTCTCTCCTCTTCTCTTCCCTTCTCTCTTCTCAGTCACTTTTCATGAAGGATTGTCTGCCCTATCAGGTTTCATCACCTGTATTCCATTTGATTCACACACCTCTCCAGATTTGTTTGGCCCCTGCTACCTCCCTGGTGCTTGGCTGCTTGCTCAATGGAGAATTTCCATATACACAGCTGTCTTCTCCCTTAATGTTTATTGTGGATTCCCCCAGGACAATGGCTGGGCCCTGGCATTCCAGATCACACTTTCCCAGGAAAGAGTCACAGCTGTTCCAGTGCCAACGTCTGAGCTGACTGGATCCACAAAGGCTCTGGCTCCTTCCACCACAAAGGACTCAGATGCAGAGCCGTGTGGCAGTGACAGCCCTGGAAGGCCCTGCAGCACAATTTGGGAGTAAGGGGAGTTAATGTCCCTTAAGGTAAACTTTGACCAGTGGGAGAGGAGAGATGGAGTTTGGGGCAGGAGGAGATCCCACAGATAAATTGCTCTTCCTCTTTCCCTCTCTTGGATTATTCCACACTGTGAGTGGTTCCACATGGTCTATCCAGACAATAAGCAGCCGGCTGGATTTTCTCAAAAATCTGTAGACTGCTCATCTTGAACCTCTTTATATTTGCTTTCCCTCTCTCCAACTTCATGTTCTTTTTTCCTCACTCCTGCTACCTTGAGATTGCATCTCTCCATGAAGTGCTGGCTTCAGGCTCCATTTTCTATGGATTTCCAAGACACTAGGTTTTCTTCCACTGCAGTAGGCTATACTCCCACTTCTCTACTCCAACTGTTTTCACTGAGAATACCAGTGATCTCACTGCTAAATTGAATGAACATTTTTCAGTTCTTATTTTGTTTGAATTCTTCACTGCATTTAACATTTTGACCATTTCTCCCCACTACATCATGATCATATGTTCCCCTGGTTCTCTTCTCATCTGCTCAATGCTGCCATTTATATCATTTGGTGCCATTTCCTTAACCAGACTTTAAATGTTGGAGTTGCTCAAGATTCTCAACTTTGCTCTTTTTTTTTTTCTCTTAAATCTCTCTTTAGTTATTTCATCTTCTCTCATGGTTTCAACTACCTGTAATTTAATAGAGTCCAAATCCATTTGTTTAGCACAGAACCTTCCTCCTGAACTTCAGAGCCTGGATTTCTATTCCCATCTGAATATTCTAGAAGCACATGCCACTTGTTATGTGCAAAACTAAACTTACACCCACAAGTCTATGTTGGTGTTGAATGTCTTTCATTTATACTTCAAGATCCACTTTCCACCCTTAAGTACCCTGCTTTGGGCTCAGGAAGGTGGACCTGTATGGACTACCAGAGCTCTCAAGAGCAAACTCTTGCTCTCCAGCTTCTGGTTGAGTTCAGCCATTTGGCAAGCAACGGTGGAGCAGAAGAGGGAAGAAGGAGACTGAATCTGGTTCCTTATGGCTCCAGCATCCTCCTAAGGAGCTGGGTGCATCTCTTGAAACAGGGTCACAGCTCTTGTCAGACAGCCTCTCTGCACAGCTAGTTTGGCCTCTTTACCAACATGCTATACATTCTATCATATCACATTGTAATTATCTTCTCTCTCTCTCCCACAACTTCCTGCAGGCAAGGCCCTTATCTCATTCATTTCTGTACCCCAAATAACTGTCTTAGTTCCTGATGGATAATAGTATATTCTCAATAAGTGTTTAAGGTTTAAATATGTGTTCAAATCTATGCCAAATGGAAAAGGGAGAGAGAATAATGAGATTTTGCACCACTCTCAAGGAATTGACAGTTCATTTGAGCAGCTAAGACTACTATGTGGAAACAATTAATTATTAAGAATTAATAAAAAGTCAATTTCTTCAACACTTTAAGAAATTGACTTCTCAGGATGTAGAGCTTTCTGTGCTATTAGGGGTCAGCAGGATTTCATAAACCAAGAAAAAGTGCTATGTATTGGAGATTTAACTTCCAAATCAGCTTGCAAATAAGTCACACACAACCAACATTCAAAACAAAAATCTCCAAAACAGAAACAGCAATTGCAGCAATAAACAAAAACAAAACACAATAAAACAAAACATTATCCACCTTTTCTCTTTCCAGAGCCTGCATTGTTACTTAAAAATAAGTGAAATTGACATTCTTTGGTATTCATTCTAGCAAGAAGATGACTGGCTATTTCTAAGGTTGACTTAAATGTCACTCAGAGTTCTCTCTGCAGGTATTGAACTAGCCTGACCTACGGCTTTGGTTTTAAAAGATTATGGAAATCGGAGATGCGAGGTTGTGTGTGTGTGTGTGTGTGTGTGTGTGTGTGTGTAGATGTGGCGAGAGGGAAGCTGTAGACTCTATTCCAGAACCATAAAGATTCAGAGTAGAAATCCCACCAAAGCAGAGAGTTTTTGTGTTGCAGTGTGTTGCAAACTGTCTTGCCATTTAAAAGCCAATTAACATTAGCCCTACAGCAGAGCTTGGGCACTTACTGTTTCTGCAGAGTATGGAAGAGTTGTTCCTGATGACAGAGTTGGAGAGAATGGTTTTAGGAAACAATAACTCCTCAAAACTGTCACTGATGCATTCATTAGGATAAGTGAGTCTATCACACATATACTACCTTTATTTTTAATTGTACAATTCTGTGCCTCTAAACACACCAAGGCTTCCTACTTGGGCCTGTTATTTGTGATAGCTCATCAGGGAGGTGAAATATGTAAACATGTTGAAAAAAAAGTGAAGTGATATTCATTTTATTAATTTTTGGTGCAGCGTAGACTACAATGTGGACAAACATTGATACAGGGTAATAGAACACCTTCTTTTCATACATTTGTATTAATAGCTCCAAACTCTCAGCCATATTCTTATCTGCCTTAAACTTCTTCCACCTTTTCTAGTCCTAGATTCCTCAAACCTGCATCTGGTTTACTGGAATGTTCTCTACATGTCTCTGTATATACCTTCTGACCATACCACGTTAGCACAGACACATCATCTTTAGATTGGATGATCCATAGACATAATTTCCAAAAGACGCAAGTCCTTCATTAAGATCTTATGTTCAAAAAAAAAAGATCTTATGTCATAATGACTGGTTGACAGAGGCCATTTGGACAAATGTTGGCATTGTGGACTTTATGATCAGCAGGATTAAAGACAGAGGAACTGACATGGGGCCAATTCTTAGAACATGGGCATAATAAATCAGTATAGAGATGTGAACACGCTTTTAAGATGATTTTAAACTTGAGTAATTTAAAAAGTAGCACCAGTGCATAATTAGATGACTCAGACAGAAAGCTAGTCTAGTTTACTAAACACAAAACTTTTTTTGGAGTTAGGTATATGTATTGAAGAGCATTTTATGGTAGGAATTACCCATTCATTTGTTGAACACACATATTGAATATACCGATTATGCCAGACATAAGCCTAGGTTCTGGGAAGGCAATAATGAAGACTTTCAATGATGATTTTGGGAATTTAGTGTGGGGAAAACCAAATCAGTGCTGGAAATGCCCAGAATCTGCAGAATTACAGTCCTTGGGCATTTGTGAAGAGTCATAAGTAGGAATATGTGTTCCTGTTTGGTGGAAGGAGTCGATGACTTGTGGAATGAGTGGGCATCTTAAGACACAGGGTGAGGGGCAGCCAGCTGATGTAGTGATTTTTTGAGAGAGGAACAAAAGAAGGAACAGATATAGTGGAAACAACGGAAGTGACTTCAGTTCAAGTAGGAATGACTATGAGTTCCACTGAAGGATCCAGTGTAAAGCCTTTCTGGATCCATCAAGTTCATGACATGGTCTTGAGTTGATGGAAGATAGATTAAAGACAGAAGTCTAACTTGTTTCATTGCAAATAAGAATAAGGAGTTCTATCACCCATTGGGGAGGTATGTGCTATGGTGAGCGCTGTAAATTGTGTAAGACTGTTGAATCACAGACCTGTACCTCTGAAACAAATAATATATTATATGTTAAAAAAAAAAAAAAGAAGAAGATAGTAGGAAGGGAAAAATGAAGGGGAGGAAATCGGAGAGGGAGACGAACCATGAGAGACTATGGACTCTGAGAAACAAACTGAGGGTTTTAGAGGGGAGGGGGTGGGGGGATGGGTTAGCCTGGTGATGGGTATTAAAGAGGGCACGTATTGAATGGAGCACTGGGTGTCATACGCAAACAATGAATCATGGAACACTACATCAAAAACTAATGATGTAATGTATGGTGATTAACACAACATAATAAAAAAAAGAATAAGAAGTTCTGTTCTCATTCATTTGGTGAGCAAACCATTTGAAAAAAATTGTTCTTTTATGCCTATTATTTAGATTTCTGAATTTATTTTGTTTTTGTTTTAATTTTTTCTGCAGTTACACATGCGAGTGTTTTGCCTTAAACCAATCATGGTTAATGACAATTTAGTCAAATATGATGACACGCATTACTAACTTTCATCACAGAGGATGGCAGTGGCAGTGACTGAGAACAGAATTCTGGTAAGATTGATCACGATGGAAATTGAAGCTGGGCGTTAGTATAGAAATTTTTCTTTGTAACTTTTCAGATCCTTCCTGTAGGTATACTCACTATTCGTCCTTCTTGACTTGAAAATCTCACACTATGAAGGCCTGGGTAAACAAGATGTCCTCTTGGATTTATTTTTCACGTGACTCCTTGGAACATATCATACCTCTTCTACTTCAGCCTACTGACTGTACAACAGTTGTTTATCTAGTTTGGTATATCTATTTTCTATATATATTTATCTTAATGGAATCGTATTGTGATAAGTGGTACTTCAATCCTGGTAGATTGGCACTCACAATTCATAGACAACATTGTTGGTGAGTCAGTCTCCTCACTCAATGTGAAAAACTGTAACATCTTCCAAACACATTGCAGATTCAAGAACACCAAGGTTTGGAAAACAGAATGCCAACTAGAGCACTATTTTGCCATGTGTATGGAGTGAGTGTGCATGTTTGTGTGTGTGTGTATGTATGTGTGTGTGCATGTTGTGAGAGACAGAAAGAAAGAGACAGAGACAGAAAGAAAGACAGAGACCTACAGGAGGCAGAGTTCCTAATATCTTTTATAAGACAGAACAGAAATAATTTAAAAAATATACTCAGAATATATTTGATGACTAATGATACGCTTTCTCATAAAATTGCAGATCCATATTTCACTTTCAGGAATAGACATACTATTTCCTTTCAGCTATAGACAAAGGCTCTTTCAGGGAAGACAGTATTTTACCTTACAATCACACAACGTCAAGCCATTGTTCTAAAGGAACTGAACTTTCTGCCACTTCAACAACCCCTAAGTGCTGACTGTTAACTCATTTTTCTTTTCCTTTGATGTGACTGTGACAAGAAACAAATTCATAGAAGTGGAATTATCTGTGATGGTGGGCCATTGGATAGCTGACCTTGGAAAAATTAATACAATAAGTGAGCAGTAGTAGTCACTACAATCAGATCTGTGTCAGAGTTGCAATTAGGAATGTAGACTTTTGTCTGTTGCTAATTCATAATATTCCAGATACGGAGGTTGTGTTAAAGATTAGTTGTTAGATTTGTCATTGTTGTCAATGTTTGTTGTTGTTTGTTTACACGGAAACATATGGTTTTAGTGCTTTTAAGAATAATTTAAAATGTTTAATTTAGGGGGCGCCTGGGTGGCTCAGTTGGTTAAGTGACTGCCTTTGGCTCAGGTCATGATCCTGGAGTCCCTGGATCGAGTCCCGCATCGGGCTCCCTGCTCGGCAGGGAGTCTGCTTCTCCCTCTGACCCTCCTCACTCTCATGCTCTCTCTATCTCATTCTCTCTCTCAAATAAATAAATAAAATCTTTAAAAAAATAAATAAAATAAAAAAATAAAATGTTTAATTTAGGTAACCAAGAAATGAGTGTGTGTGTGTGTGTGTGTGTGTCTCCAATGAATAACATGATTTCAATAAGGCTTAAAGTGGAAGGGATCCTTTCTAGGGACAAGGCTACTTCATTTTTTTTTTTTTTTTTTTTTTTTTTATTTATTTGAGAGAGAGAGGATGAGAGAGAGCAAGCACATGAGAGGGGGGAGGGTCAGAGGGAGAAGCAGACTCCCTGCTGAGCAGGGAGCCCGATGCGGGACTCGATCCAGGGACTCCAGGATCATGACCTGAGCCGAAGGCAGTCGCTTAACCAACTGAGCCACCCAGGCGCCCTGGACAAGGCTACTTCAATATTTATTTCAGCTTGGTTTTGGAATGCTTGGTGTAATCTTTCCAAGGCAGTATGTTTACCTTTCTAATGTTATTCTTATGAAGGAAAGTGAGTTTACATTTCTTTTGCCTCCTCCACTTGACATTTTTGCCTAAATACGCTTTGGCCACATTCTCTAATATTCCCACTTCCATGGTGTATGATCAGGCTGCTAACCTCTCTCTTTAGCTTCTATATACTTATCCTTGCTCTGCTTATGATTTAAATGTCACAATCTCCTATCCCAATTGACTTTATGTTTCCTTTTATTTAAATATTAGTGGGGCTCTACCATATTGAATCACACGAATGAGCCTATGAATTTATTCATTTATTTAAAAAGATTTTATTTATTTATTTGACAGAGAGAGAGAGAGCACAAGCAGGGGGGAGTGGCAGGCAGAAGGAGAAGCAGGCTCCCCGCTGAGCAGGGAACCCCATGGGGGGCTCAATCCCAGGACCCTGGGATCATGACCTGAGCTGAAGGCAGACTGATTGCCTTAACCGACTGAGCCACCCAGGCTCCCTGAGCCTGAGAATTTAATTAAATGGTGAATTCAATCAAATATCCATCTAGTTTGGTTATTATTTTTACTTAATTGATGGGTTGAGTAAATTTACTTAATTGATTGGTAATTTGGCCATGGGTCTTGTGTTATGAATATATATATATAATTTTATATATTTGTGCATGTGTGTCTATATATATACATGTATCTTAAATGTGTGTATGTGTGTGTATGTATGTATATATATGTATATACATATATATCTCCTATCTTAAATACATTTGCATTTGTTGGTTCATTCATACATTCAGCCTGTCATTCAATCCATGCTCACCAATCAGGAACAGCACGCTAAGTATGACATGACCTTGACATTGAAGAGCTTAAACTTAAATGGCATGTTGGTTTGACTGATAAGCCCTTACTAGCTAATAATAGTAGTAATAACAGCCAATATTTCTTGACCATTATTTATATGCTTGGCATTGTACTAAGTGTTTTATATGCATTATTATCTCATTTGATATTTATGGCAAGCTCATAAGACATGAATTATTTGGCTTTATTTTAAGATCAGGGATCTGAGGTCCAGAGAAATTTAGTAATCCATGCTAAGTTACATAGTTAATGAGTGATAGAGCCAGAAGTTGAATTTCGGCAGCCTAAATCCTGGAAGCTCACCCCTTCTCACTGTATCTACATACTTTAGGAGGATAGACCAGGATGGTATGTGTGTAATTTCCTGCCATAGCACCTGGCCATTTAGAGCCTTCACATGCAGGTTGATCCTGACAAAGGAGAAATAAATGCATAGGGCACTGAGTGACAGAGATAGATAAGGCAATTTGAGATTAAATATTTTCTAAATGACATTTCTAATATACAGATAATTAATAATATACTCTTTATCCTTCCAATTTTACATACCTCTCTTTTTAATTTTTACTTTAACTAATATTTTAGAGATGTAAGGTCTATTTCCACTATGAAACTCAAATATTTCATCCTAACATATACAGACACCAGGCAGGAATAAAAATTTAATTTCTGGGAATGAATGTGATATGGTTTAGAGAAATATTTTACAACTATATTTGTAATGCTAGAGAGTCCTTTCTCACAATTTTTCTTTTCCTTTAGGAATTTTAACTTTGAATTCCTATAATGGTATTGTAACATTCAGATGGCATCTTATCTTTCCACTTACTAATATGTTTGTGAATATACATACGTAAAGGATCATTATAGGCTAATGAGCCATATTTTAGATTTGTTCTTCTCCTGATGATCTTAAATGAGATTTCTTTTTTAATTTAGAGAAAGCACAAAGTTTGAGTCTAGATTGTTCATAGAGATCTGAAGGAGAAACTTTGCCCTTGGTGATTGCCTGGTTTTCTTTAAGATAATGCACATACATCTCTAAGCTGTTGTTATACTTAGAATGCACATTACTTGAAAGGTTGAGAATATTCTAATCTCTTGGGATACAGGTAAAATGGGGCGTCTGTGAATCTGAATTTTTAAATTTGCCAGGTTTCAAAATGATCTTATGGTTGTATATTTTTGTAGCTTTATCATAGAAAAAAGAAGCTAGGTTTGGTTAATGTTTTGCTTTTTCAGTTTTCCTATTGATAACATTTTTCCTTTAGCCTAGAGACTCGTAATTACACTATTAAACAGATTTTAATATCATTATTTACAACACAGATGATCATTCCTACTATGTTATATGATATGAGGAAAAAAAATCTATTTAGGTTTCTGTTAAGGTTTAAATTGAACTCCCGCTCTGCAATCAATCAATAAATATTTTAGTGAATACATATCTTTTTTTTTTCCCAGCAAGTCAAAGAATGGAAGAGAGTTTAAAAAATAGTTCCACAACTCTCAGAAATCCAGGGCATCAATGTAGTTGTGCAGATGAGGCGTATTAGCCTAGAATGATTAAGAAGTGGTTCTGTCCCTGAAATCTTTGGAATAGCAACCCAGTCTCCTAATGCCTCAGTTCCTTTCTCTGAGATATTGAGATGATAATTTCACCTTACTGAGATGCCAGGCAGATTAAATGAGATAATATCTAAAAACAGTTCTGGGTTAGTTCCCCTTCTTTTACTAGATAAGGTGGAAGACTATCTCATGTGTTATCCTCTTAGTAGCCTTGATGCTTAATACAGTGTCTGGCCAAACACTAAATATGTTCTTAGTGAAAGATGCATTTTCTTGGATGATGTAAGTGCTGACTATAATTGTTCTAGGAATTCAGAAAAATGAAAGAGAAGTATGCCTGAAGCATCCAGGGAAAGATTTGTGGTCGAATTTAGATTTAAGTTGACACTCAAAGGAAATGCAGTATTTTGATAGGAGGAGAGGAAAAGGAAAGGAATTCCAGGGGGAAGGTGTATCTATAATAAATGAAGATACAGAAATGAGAGAAATAAGTATACAGAGCATTCTAAGAACATTTAATGTAAATAAAACATTTACTGATAAAATAATAAATTTTAGAACTAACCCACATTTTTATTTATTTATATTAATTTTTAAATTTTTAATTGAAGGATAGTTGACATATATTAGTTTTAGATATACAACATAGTGATTTGACAATTATATATATTACAAAATTACCATCTGTCACCCTACAAAGTTATTAAAATTTTATTGACCATATTTCTTGTGTTGTACTTTTCATCCTTGTGATTTATTTATTTTATGACTGGAGGTTTATACCTCTTAATCCTCTTCCCCTATTTCAGTCATCCCCCTACACGCTCCCTTGTGTCAACCACCAGTTTGTTCTCTGTATTTATGAGTCTGTTTCTGTTTTTGTTGTTGTTTGTTTTGTTTTGTTTTTTAGACTCCACATATAAGTGAAATCATATGGCATTTGTCTTTCTCTGTCAGACTTATCTCACTCAGCATAATACCCTCTAGATCTATCCATGCTGTTGTGGATGGCAAGATCTCATTCTTTTTATGGCTGAGTAATATTCCATTGTGTGTATGTATCACATCTTTTTTAACCATTAACCTATTGATGGGCACTTGGGCTGCTTCCATATATTGGCTATTGTAAATAATGCTGCAAAAAAGCATAGGGGTGCATATATCTTTTCAGATTAGTGTTTTCATTTTTCTTTGGGTAAATACCCAGAAGTGGAATTATTGGATTTGATGATAGTTCTATTTTCAGTTTTTTGAGGACCCTCCATACTGTTTTCCAGAGTGCCTGCTCCAATTTACATTCCCACCAACAGTGCATGAGAGAATTAGCCCTGATTTTTTTAAAATCATATGTGCCAAGATAAATTTCTAAAGATTAAAGCTTCAAGTTTCCTGCTAGCTTGTAACTGCAGATAAGAAACTTAAAACATTTTAGAATAGCATTTCTGTTTCTAAAAGAGAAATGAGAAAAGTTATCCAAACCAGCATTCTTTATTTTTCTATTTGAAACATTATTTGCTATTTATAATGATTATTGTTCAGAAGTGGCTAACTGATTAGAAAACCTTTTACATTTTCCTCCCTTTACATCAGAGTGACTTCTTGCATAATTTTAGTTCTAAGTTAAATTTCTATGCCAGCTGACCAAGTTATTAATGGATAGTAGTGAGTCTTTTAGATTTGTGAACTGAAATAGAGGACCACAGCCTCTATTTTACTACATAGATTCCATTTTTTCCTTCTAATTATGAATTTACAATTACATAGTTAAAATCTCATTTAACTATTGTCAACACAGCGATTTGGGGGCAGACAAATAGGCATGGCCATTTAAAATATGTTGAGGACACACGAATAGATTAATGCTTAAAGTAAAATCAATAATGAGTTTGAAACAGAACCAAAGAGTTCTCTTCTTAGACTCTGATTCAGAAGGCTTTTGATTTTTAGCATTAGGTGACTTCATGGTCACTTGCTTTCTGAACCTGCTCTGTGTGAATCTGACACAAACATTTTGCATGTCAAAAGTTGACTGACATTTTCTCTATATACATTTTAGTGTCAAGGCTAAACCCATCAATGAACAGAAAGTCTTTCTCAAGTAATAGTGTATCTGTTTACTGGTGTCTGCTGTCTGCTTTGAGAGTATTAGATCATCAAAAAGATATTAAAAACCTAACCTTAGTCATGGAAATAAAATAAAACACAACGATGATTTGTTATTTTATAAGGCTCAACCAATATTATGTTGATACTGACAGTTGAACAAATTATTAGGTTAGGAACTAAAGTGTCAAACTTGGCACGATCTATAACTATGATGATTGTCAATGGGCATTCATTAGTCTTATCTGCATATAAAATTTTATACAAAGAGTGAAATCATTGTTATCAGAAATCTAATGTTTCTTGCACAATTCCTTTTAATTCTTGGTAGAAACCATTGTAAGATATGCAGGAATGTTTTTTATTTTTTATTTTTTGAGAAATAGGAAAACTCAGATGTAGAAAGAACACATCATTTGCTCCATCATTATAATACCATATTCTTTATGCACGTCATAGTTTTCAAAGCACTTGTACTACATTTTCACGGAGAAGAAAGATCACTGGACAAGAAATTAAGATCAATGACCTAATCCCAGTTCTGCTATTAAGTAGACTGACCTTGAGTAAGTCTCTTTAAGTTTTTTGGGCCTTTATTTTCTCATTTATGAAATAGAGTAGTTTGACTAGAACATAGCTCAGGTGTTCCTTGTTGGAAAAATACTTTAAAAAAAATCATTCCTAATTTAACCCTGTCCAACAGGCAAGACAGATATTTTCTCTTGCTTTGAAAACAAGAAACCTGAGTTTTAGTGAGATTGTCACATAGTTTGGAAATGTTGTGGCAGGCCTAGAATATTAGAAATCTGAGGGCTTTACTATTACAGCGAGCCCCTCTTGAGATTTCGGTTCTCAAATCTGATTTGGCTCATTTGAGAAGTTATTCCCCTGAATATTTGTATTTATACCTTAAATGTCATCGACTGTTATCAGCAAAATAATTGAAAATCTCTATGTTTACTCCCATGATTTGTTAGTTGCCCTCTAGAGTCAACAAGGAGTGATCACATATAGGGAAGACGTTGGACTTTGTCTTGGAAAGCCAATCCTGTTGAGGCGGTGATAAGAAGGCAGTCTGAGGAAGCAATGAGAGCTAAACTTGAAAACTTACCCTTTGCCTCTGAAGCAGTGTTAATCTTTTTACTCTACCCCGCCAAACAAAATGAGATAAATGAGTATGTTAGTGTAGATAAGCATTTAGCTGGACTAAACACATCTAGGAGTGATGACGCTTTCTGCTTCCCACTGTGTGTATGCCTGACGGCACCTCGGAAGGCAGAGGGAGAGCTTGTCTTTATTTATCCGTCCTGAGGTTATTTTGATCCTGTCCTTAACTTTTAAAGAATGTTCTACTTAAAACCATGTAACTTCTCACAATCTCTATAAGTAATCAACATTATAATGTGAGCTTTATGAGGACAGAGATTTTTGTCTCTTTTGTTCACTGATGTATTCCCAGTGCTTAACAGAGTCTGGCGCATAGTAGGTGCTCAATAAATACTTGTTAAACAGATGAAAAATTATCTCCAAAAAAATTCTTATTACGAAAAGAAAAAAGAAAGCCCTAGTGTTTTGTTGTTGTTTATAACCTAGAGTATCATATAAACATTGGTAAGTAGAAGTAATTCAAATCTGAGAGACTTTTTTTGTTTTTACTGAGAGAGATTTTTCCTCCCTAGAAATGGATGTGCCATATTTGGAGATAGGTAGGCCTTTTTTGGTTGTTGTTTTAGTACGTGACTTGGAAGTTAGAGTATTTAAAATACTCAGTTGGTTAAGTGTCTGACTCTTGATTTCAGCCCAGGTCATGATCTCAGGGTCGTGAGATCGAGCCCTGTGTAGGGCTCCACGCTGGGTGTGGAGCCTGCTTAAGATTCCCTCTCTCCCTCTGCCCCTCCCACCTCTAAAAAAATAATAATAAAAATAAATAAAATAAAACAACCAAAAAAGTCACAGCATTTACTTTAGGTAACCATAATGTTGTTCCACGGAAAGTTTGTGTCTCTTCCCTCATTAGGCATTCACCTTTCCCATTGTTAGATTGTTTGCAGAGAAGGCAAATGCAGAAATTACTTTTTTCCTACTTTTTCCAACTTCTCAGCTTTTCTGATTATTCTTCTCTCCTTCTTCCCTCACCCCAACTCCCACTCGTGCTTCATTTTTCTGGTTGTGTGCTCTCCCCTCCGTACAATCAAAATGAATTTGACGTGAATGATGAAAAATATAACTAAGGGGGTGAGGGAGGGTCAGGCACCCAGGGACCTGAACCCAGGTCACCATCTTTACGCTGCAGTCTGTGTTTCTGGATTTACACAGGTGAAATGTTGACCTAGAAGTCCAGTCTATGGAACAACTACTACAGCTTTAAGCTGTGGAGGTTTATCAAAAAAGAGCAGAAACAAAGGCAAGCAGATGGCTAAAGATGAAGGTCACATCAGATTGAGAAGTTTGTCAAAATGTGATGACATAGGTAATCTGTAAACTGTTATTGCGCCTAGCTGGAGGTGCTGAAAAACATTTTGAAATTACAAAAAACACTGGAGTCGCCAGCACAGAGGCAGAAATGATAGCCTGGAGTGGTTCTGGTCTATGGATGAATGCCAGATGTGGAAAGCGACATATCTGGAATTAATGATATTAAACATGCTTTTCTTTTATGCTCAATAATAACTCTATTATGATTGATACAAACCGCAGACACTTTATCTAGTACAAATGGAATCGTCTGTCATTGACTATATTAAATCATCAATTTCTGCATGATGAGGATCGTTTAGGGTAACTAATCATCTGTCTCGTTCTGAAGTCTTTAAGGCTGATCAGATAACGTTTTGAATACTGCCTGAGCAACCATGACAATCTAACCCTTCCATGGAAGGATTGAGAGGGGCCCATTATGCCGTCAAAGCCTGTGGAAATATCACGGCTCTTTCTCTACATAATACCCTGCTGTAAATAAATCACTCTCCACCACAAACTTTATTGATCACAAGCACTTCCATGCTTGTGTCTAGTGAAGTCTCTACAGAATAAAATGCTGCTTTATATTTTGTCTTGTCAAAATATTAAACGGCTCTGTCAAGCGGAGTCAGGCTAGCAGTGATGGTGTAATTCTGCTGAAGCCCTTCTCATTCCCTCCTTCTAGCTCAGCTGCCAAGCTTACAAAGCAGGATTTTTTTTTTTTTTATAAACTTTCCAATTATAGTCTCGTAAGATTATGAAGCCTTAAGATAAAGTGTCCTAATTTAGAGTGGTGGAGTATTGAACTCCTAGGAAAGCGACTGTTAGATAAAACAGCCTTTCTCCCAAGGAAAAAGATAACCTGGCTTATTTATATACACAACCTTAATGGGCAGTAGGGGTTAGGCTTAAAAAAAAAAAAAAAATCTTTAATTTTTGCCTCGCAGAAGGGAGGGTGGGGTGGAATCTAAATTAATTTGCACTGAAGTTCTTATTATTCATACTTGCAAAATGATGTGTTCGGATCTGATGGGGGTGAGGGGGGTGGGGATTGCGTTCACACCGAAGTCCATCATTAACACAACACATGTTTTCCAAACGGTGCACGGATAGGTTCCCCAGCCCCTAAGTGGTACCACATACTGTAATATGTTTGTGGCAACACCCAGAAACAACACGCAGATTAAAAGTGTAATTTACTGCCTGCCCACGCTGAATTTCCTGGGCAGCATCTGGTTTTAATGCAATCTAAAAGTAGTTTCATCCTTTGTCCCTTATAAAGGGGTAGGATTTTGCTTTCAATAGGGAAAGAAAGACACTGAAATCACTTAGAGAGGAGTAGAAGATTTAGTGCACCGGGCCTTTAGTGCTGCTCGGAGGACACTAGGTTTGATCTTTATTCCCTTTTGGAAGATCATTAACTCTTATAGACATTTAGCAAATAACCTCTTCAAGGCTTGGAAGGGTTTCTACACCAACGTAAGAGAGCATGTTGCTCCTGTCCTGCCCGTTTCCAAGCCAGATATTTATTGAAGCTTCTGTTTGGTCATTTTTAGAAAGAAGTTAAGCTGTAAGATAAATTGATAATCCTAGATGGTGAATTTATTTTGGAGTCATAAAAATTGGATGCCACAAAAACTGAGAGTGCGGGTCTAGCTGTGGATCTCTGTGTACACTTCCGTTCCCGCCTAGAAGAGATCCTAACAAAGAGGGAACAAATTTTAGCTTAGGGATGGAGTTAAACCCACTGGCATGTTTCAAAGAAGCAAGTAAACAGCTTTTTACTTTTTTGATGGTAATAAATTTGAACTATCAACAACCTTTGCTTAATTCAAGTTGTAATTCATCTCCATAGTCCCCTGAACAGTATTTTTTCAAATACTATAATGGGCAGTAAACCTCCAAGATAGTGGTATCAATCAGTTCTTTTTTTAAACAATAGGGAGGTCATTAAACCCTACTGAATTGTTTAGTCTCCTTCCAAGTAGCTATAGCCATGTATTTTCTTGGGAGGAAAATGAAATGTGTCAATGTATTTGCAAATGTATTGTTGAAAGTATTTTGCTTCAAGTTGCAGTTTTCTGCCTTATCTAGTCGACATTTCTGAATTCACACACGAGATAGTCCTTGCCTTGCTAGGAATAGCCCTGACCTTGAGAGGCTCAGGGTTTACTTAGGGAGACACACTTATAAACAACAACAGTGCAGTGTAAGAAAGTTATGATGTGGGTACCTGCGATGTTAGCCTTCGTCTTGTATTTACCCTGTAAGATACACGGTAGTTATTTTTCACGTACGAGTTTAATAGACAGCTGTAGTTTACGCCTGCTTAATTTTCTTCTAGCAGCTTCTTGATTTTTTTCCTTCACTGATCTCAAAACAACTGGGACTTCCCCCTGTGCCTGCTCAGGGTTGGGGACAGAATATGGGCCAGGTGACACGACCTTCTGGCCACAGTGATTCATTCCGGGATGGTCAGCGATCATACAATCAGGAAGGGGTGGAGCCAGGTTATTACCGGGCACAGGGGCTCCCGACTGCATGTTTCTAACCATTTTACTCTTTTTCAATCTACCCAGCGTGGAAGAGGCGCTCAATGGGTGCACTTGAATGCATTGAAGGTAAAAAGACCCAAGCCAATCCACTGAGATTTATCACTGGGACTTTTACTGAGACATTATTTTTCTGCTGATTTGCCAAGCTGGTATGCCAGGCTGTCCAAGGGCCACTATGATGGAGAAAGAACCCACCAGAGAATGAAGCCAAATGCAGAAGAATGAACCCGGAGAGGTGGGGAGATGGGAGAAAGAGGGAAACCCAGGGGATTGAATGAACTGAGTGGTATCATTTGATTTTGTGGATCCACTCTTCAAAGATCTACCCCTGGATGTTTTCATTATAAAAGCCAACAATTGGCTACTCTAGCTGGAGCCAGTCTCAGTTCAGCTACTCTACTACTAACGATGTGGTCAAAAAGATGAAGACATATATCTTTTATGGCTCAATTGGGAGAAAGTTAGAGCACCACCTCCAAGGGATCTCAGAAGCCCCTGGAGTTCGATGAGGGAAAGAGACTGGGAGAAGGAGGCTTCAAAGGGAAGTTATCATTTATGATCCTCAAAACAGGGCTTGGATGTCGCTCTGACCTTGGTTTTAGGTAATAAAGATATAACTGATAATTGTACACTATAATTTCCATTAGAAGATTTTTAAAAATCTATTAGCTAAACCTTCCTTCTATTTAGTGAGTCAGGTTCTCCTAGTTTCTGGGTTTGCCCTGGTTTGCACAGCAGCTACCTAGAGGAGTTGTGTCAATCCTTTTCAGCGTATGAAGGTTATCATTTAATATCCTGGGAGGTAGCTCTTTTCAGCCACCAGAAAACCAGTTATCATACCATACGTGAAAGCGTTAATGCAGTTTCCTCAAGTACCTAGCATACTCCTGGGGAGTAGCTTACACTGTGGGAGAATCTAGGTCAATGTGCATGACTGAAAATAGCTTAACAGTGAATCCAATATGAATTGAAAAAATAATGAGATGAGATCCCAGCCATGAGATACCCTGACTAGACTGATATCGGGCCTAAAAATCAAGCATCCTAGGTCTTGGAATAGGTGTACTGGTCAGCACAATTTTCTGTCCTGGCCTTGTGGAACTGTTAAAGGAACACTGGATGCTTAGATCTAAGTGTGGCCAAAGAGGCTGCCAAAAAGACAAAGAATTGTGTTCCATAAAGAGGCCAGATTGCAGTTTGGAAGGGAAATAAAAACTTTTAGTTAAGTGACACTACATCTCTAGGCAATTTTAAGTTTTTGTTTAGGATTCCATTACTGGAATCCTGAATGTGTTGCATTTCCTCAGGTTAATAATTTGACTGTAAAAAGAGAAATTCAAATCCCTCATTGCTCTAAAATTTGGCAAGCAGAATGATTATGTAAGGAAGTAAACAAAGTAGTCATTTATTTTTGGAAAAAAGTGCCTTCAGATTGCCTTATTTGTCAACCTTTAATATATGAAATACTTAAATGATTGCTATTACATTCCTAGGGTTTTTTTTTTTTTTAAGATTTTATTTATTTACTTATTTATTTAGAGAGCACACATGGGGGTGGGAGGAGGGGCAGGGAGAGAGGGAGAGAATCCCCAGCAGACTCCCTGCTGAATGCAGAGCCCCACTCATGGCTGGATTCCACAACCTGAGATCATGACCTGAGCCGAAACCAAGAGTCGGACTCTTAACCAACTGAGCCACCCAGGCACCGCACATTCCTGGTTTTTATTATAGGGAAATAGTTCTGAAATATTCATAAAGTAAGATAATTTTCTTAAATAGAAAATAATAGTTTATACAAACCTAGTGTTTAAAATAATGGGGTTTTGGGGTGCCTGGGTGGCTCAGTTGGTTAAGCGACTGCCTTCGGCTCAGGTCATGATCCTGGAGTCCCTGGATCGAGTCCCACATCGGGCTCCCTGCTCAGCAAGGAGCCTGCTTCTCCCTCTGACCCTCTCCCCTCTCATGTGCTCTCTCTCTCATTCTCTCTGTCTCAAATAAATAAATAAAATCTTTAAAAAAAAAATAAATAAAATAAAATAAAATAATGGGGTTTTTTTTGCCACTTATACAAGGTATGAATAATATCAATAATAAGTGCTATTTTACCATGCCATCTAGGTAGAGTTTCTGAAAAGGAAAAGTGTCTTATTTTTGTCAAAACCTTAAACTACTCCATTCTTTTCCAGTGAGAGGAAACAAATAACTGCTAAGTGTCTGCTATTGGCGGGTCAGTTTGCCTGACAACCAGTGCTAGCTATTGTGTGAAATACAAAGTAGTTAAGACTTGGATGCTATGGTCATGGATCTTTCAAGCTAATTGCATCTTTGGGGGTGGTGGGTAAGTGAATAGGGCAAGGAAGCAGAAATGTATGCAATTACTATAATGCATGGAAAGCTAAAGTGCTAAATAGACGCACAAGTGCTAGGGGAGACACATGAAAGAGTAATTAACTCTGACTCAGAGACTCAAGGATGGACTCATGAAAATAATCTTGGCTTTGAATTCACAAGTATTTGAGATGTGGCATAGGCATTCCAAGTTGAAAGGACAGCATAATCAAAGGCACAGTAGCATGAAAGTGCATGCTGTAATTGGGAAAACGAAATTAATCTGCTAGGTTTGGGGTTTAGGAGTTGAGGAAGATTGAACTGGGTAGTGATAAAAATAGGTTGAGTCCAGATAGATTGTTGAACATTTTAAATAGTAGTCTGAGTAATTTTTTTTTTTTTTTTGGCAATGGGAAGTCATGGATGGGAAGTGATGTGATTTAGTCTGGATTTTTAGAAGATTAATGTTAACAATATAAAAATAGTAGCTAACATTTATTGAGGACTTAGCATGTGCCAAGCACTGTTCTATATGTGTAATGTATATTAACTCACTTAACCCTCATCATAGTTCCATATGTAGTTATCACTATCATCCTCCTTTTGCAACGAGGCACGAGAAGGTGCAGCAATTTGATAATGATCATATAGCTAAGAAGGAACAAAGCCAGGTTTTTGTCCAGGTTTTTGTCTGAATCCATGCTTCTAACTGCTATGCTCTCTCTCAATATCCAATATAGGGGATGCAGTGAGTAAGAGAAATGTTGGAGGTAGGAAGACCATTCAGTGGGCCCAGGAGAATGATGATTAAGGCCTGAACAAGAAGTTAATGGTGAAAATAAAAATAGAAGGATAAATTTAAGAAAAAACCATAGAGGAAGAAGTAATTAATTTGGGCAATCAATTGGACATCAGGAGTGAAAGAAAGAGAGGAGATGAAAACAACCACAAGGTCTTAAAATGGAGGAAGGGGGTCAAGTGCCAGTAACAAAGATAAGGGCTGCATGGGGTATGGGAGTGCAGGTGGGGAGGGGGTGATAAAATGTGTGGTTGCTAATATGCTCAGTGTAAAGTGCCTGTGGTTCCCATTTCTGTGGATGCATCAAGTAGGCAGTTGGAAACAGAAGTCTGATGCCCAGGAGAAAGATTGAGGCTGGACAAATGTTATAGAAGTTGGCAGTCACTCAGATGAAATGTATTGAGTACCCATCATCTGCTCAATTCTGTATTAGAGATATAGTGGTAAACATAGTCTCTACCTTCACGGAGCTCACCATGGAGTACAGATATTGTCAGACAAATTGATAGGTGATTTAAGCGGTTATTGGTTCCATGAAGAAAAGTGAATTGTAGAACTGGGCTTTATAATAGGGATCTAACTTTAATTGTAGGAAATTGAAAAGCCTTTTCTGAAGATGTTTAATTTGAGCAGAAGCCAGAAGAATAAGAAGGATTTGCCTGAGTTAAGGATGCTGAATGTTCAGGCCGAGGGAACAGCATGTGTGAAGTGCTGAGGTTAGAGAGAGCTGTGAGTACTCACGGAACTCAACAAAGATGAGAATGGCTAAAGTTCAGAGAATCAGAAAGGGACAAATTCTGAGAGAAATTTGTAAAAAGAATCAGAAACCAGATCATAGAAGGCATTTTAAACATGTTAAGGATTTTAGAATTTATTTTAAGTCAGTGGCAAATTATAGATGAATTTGCAGCAGACAAGAGGCATGGTGAGATCTACATTTTATTGTGGCTTCTAGGAAGTAAGATGAATGGTCAGGGTTAAAAAAGGACATGGTTTAATTAGGAGGTTATATTAATAATACCAGTGAGAGATGATAGGGATTCAATTATGATGGTGGCAGTGGAGAAAAAGAGAAGAGGAGACTGAGTTGAAAGATATGATGATGAGTCATAGATGGAAAGTGAGAAAGAGATATGAAAGATGACTTCTAGGTATCCTTAAAGAAACAACTGAGTAGATGGTTTCCAATCTCAACTAAGTAGATGGAAATATCATTGTCCCACACTGGTGACATTTAAGAATAGTTACAGCTCAGTTTTTGAAAATAAAAGTTTAAGGTCTCTGTAACAATTCCAATTGGAGGTAATAGGTGTATAGCTTGTCAGGTTTCTGGAGCTCAGAACACAAGGTGTGGGCAGTTATGGAGATATGCATTTGCAAATATATAGCATGCAGCAGGTGTTTAAAGCCATGCCAATTAGTCAAATTGCTATGACAAGATGGAAGAGTGAGAAGAGAAAGGATATATGAACCAGGACTTGAAGAACATCAACATTTATGGCTAGGGTAGATGACAAGGTGTCACTGTTCAAAATGGACTTAGAATTATGTAGAAGAGTATGAGGTAAATCAAGAGAGTCTGCTGTCATGGAAGACTAACCGTATAGATAAGTATTTTATGTTGCTAGTAAGGCAAGGAAGACGAGTGTAGGACGATGCCCACTAGATATAACATCAGAGGTGACCTTAATGAAAATAGTTGTGATATAGTGGGGCCCAGTCAGATCAGACTGAGTTGAAGAGTAAACAGGAGATGAGGAAGTGGGAGAGACATGCAGACAGGCAACAGTCTCGAGAGCTTGACTGTAAAGAAGAGAAAATGGCACTAAGAGAAAAATGTCATGCATGCAGGAGTTGGAAGGACGTGTGAGGAAAAGGCAAGGCTTATAATTGTTGTATTTGGTTTTAAATACAGGAACTATTAAATATATTTGAATGCTCAGGGGAAGAGTTTAGTAGAAAGCGAGAGGTTATATAGGAAAAGACATGGAAACAGATGGAACAAAGTCTCCGAGAGGGCTGGAACTGATGAGATCTGAACGAAAAGTTGAGGAACCGGTCTTTGTTTTTGTGGGGAGGATACTCATCTATGTTGTAAAGAGGTGGCATGGTGAGGACACGGCTGATGCAGCTGGGCTGGGAGATCTGGTGGTAGGAAGACAAAGGCACACTGGTCTCGTGGCTTCTTTTTGACTCGGAGATTCATGAAGCAAGGTCAGGTACAGAAGTGACACGATAGAAATACAACCTTTGAGAGTCAATGGTCTCAAGTCTAGAATGTATTGCAAAAGGAAAAATGTTCCGAGGTCAGAAACTTGGAGCATGATGGCATTTAAGGATCCAAGGGAGAAAGAAAAGTGTATGCAGAACACTAAGAAAGGAGAAGGAGACCAAAGAACCTCGGTTATAACAGAAGAGAAAAGTTTCCAGATGTCTCCAAAGGGAGAGTCAATGTCAGATGACCTGACTAAAGCTCTTGGAAAGATAGTATTTTTTTTTTTTTAATAAAGATAATATTTTTTTCAAGTTTGTGTCACATGACAAGAGCTGTACTAAGTGCTTCACATGAATTAGTTCATGGCAAAGGCTAAGAAGAATGTAATATTAACTGTAGACAGTGACTTGTCTAAGCTCAGCTCAAACGGCAAAGAATTATATAGTGAGTTTTTTAATGTAGGAAAGACAGAACCTGAAGCCCATGAACTTACCACTCTGGATTCTGTCTCAAAAGGCTAACCAGCATATATCGGGCCTTTGCTATTAGCAGGCATTTTGCTAAGCATTTTATTTATGGAAGCATTTAGGTTGCTATTCAAAACAGGAAAAAATAATCAATTAAAAATAGAGTTAACAGTATTGGCACTTATCTAAAATAGAAGAATATGATGTGCTCCAAAATCATAGTAAGGTATTTTATTAAACTCATAAATAACAGTATTTATTAAATGCTCACTCCTTAAATATAAAACTGAAAGGTGGGCTGTGTGAAGATAGGGTTAGACCAACATAATTCTCTCACCTGTCAGAGTTTACAAGGTAAGACTGACTCCATAACCAAAGAACAATGGAACAATCATTAAAAATACATACATGAATAAAATATTGATACCGAGTAAATACAAAGATAGTGCTCAGCATATAGAACATTTTAGGAGTTGGTTGTTCAGATAGGATCCAGATTAGAGTACCTCTGCCTAGAAATTGGGCCACTAGAAGAAATTCCTGGAGCAACATGATATTTTTGCCATATCTCCCTCCAGCCCCCTAATAAAAAGGCTTGTTATCCTCTAGGGGATCCAGATTCTAAACAAGGCCAAATTAGAATGAAATATATGATATTGCTGAGGTGGATAGTTCAAAGGTGAGGATGGGATACTGGTGGTGTTCAGGGCTGAGTTAAGAACAGTCTTGCTGCTTCCAGAGTAAAGTCTAGGATCTTTATACACTGATGTCACATGGAGGTAAAATGTGAGGAATATTCGTCACTATATCTAGTTGTATCTATATGTATATCATTATCTATCCATCTATCACCTATCTTCTATATATTTATTTTTCTATCTAACTGAAACAGAAAAAAAGATCTTTATAGACATATTGGCAATGGCTTATGAGAGCTGCAGGTATTATATTGCAGTTTCTATACTAGAAAATGATCTCCATGTTCACGTAGATGGATCATGTTCACAGAACTTGGTAGATTTGATTAAGGCAGATACTCTACCTAAGAAGCCTAGGATGATCACTAAGTCTCTGTCCACATGACAATTTCTTATTATGAGGAAGAAAATCCAATTTAATCCTGTTTATAGAAGTATTATTTGCTAATCATTGTAAAGTAAAAAATTCAAGTCTATAATAACTCTAGGGAAGTGAGGTTCTTTACCACATTTTGATTAATAACTGCTTTTATAATTAAACACTTTATTTATTTATTTTTTTCTAAAGATTTTATTTATTTATTTGACAAAGGGAGACACAGCAAGAGAGGGAACACAAGCAGGGGGAGAGGGAGAGGGAGAAGCAGGCTTCCTGCTGAGCAGGGAGCCCGATGCAGGGCTCGATCCCAGGACCCTGGGACCATGACCTGAGCCGAAGGCAGATGCCCAACAACTGAGCCACCCAGGCGCCCCAACTGAACACTTTAAATACCTCCCGTGTGTCTGTCTGTCTAATAAAATCAAGGCACTGAGAGAAAGTAAGAATATTTTGTATATTTGTGGGGTGAAAATAGGTTTTTGTACAGGGCAAATCTCAATTTTCTTCTCATTCAGAAGACTTGTCCATTGCTAACCCTTAGAGAAAAGCAGTTTCTAGAAATCTATGCCTTATTAAAAAAAAGAAAAATCCACACTGGAGTGTGTCATAAGCTTTGGTGAGCACGGTTTTGCTTGCCGTATGAAGCATTCAGAGAAGAGGGATTCTGGATCAAAATGAAGACCGCTAACTTGAAGTGAGTAAAGATCCAGGTATAAAGGCTGCCCCTATCACATGGAAATTTCTCTTCTTGTGACCCTTTGTTCTCCTGCTAAGACCTTGGTTTTAAGGCTGTGGCTTCTGAGGGGTGGGAATTGCTGGGAATGGCTGGAAAAGGAATGCTGAGTGATTTTCTTGTCCTTTCAAAATCTTCTTTAAAGTCTGGACATGTCGGGCCACTGCTAAATCCGTCTGGCATAGCATTCCTGACAGGCAAAATTACTATCTTGGAGTCTGCCTTCACTAGGGCTTCTGTTTGAACTCCCTGGAAGCTGACATCCCCATAGAGTATGAAATCCACCACACTGGCTGTCAACAAGCTGGCAGCTTACTGACTGTGTGTGCATTACCTGCTGGCTCTTCTTCCAGAGTGAAGACTCCTGTCCGATGATTTATCCCAGAAAAGAGGCTTGCGGATTAACTGGGAATGAGCATCCTGTGCCCAAACAAGAGCGTGATTCTCATTCACCTACTTGTTCGTCTCCTGTTCTCCAGTGTCCGAAGGGCAAAGACCTAACAAGCTACTTTCTAGCAACACATTATTTTAGTCATCCAGAAGCGAAATAGATCATTTGGGTTTACTGTGTGAAGTGGCAGCCCTGCACTGCAGAGATCAGCAAATCGAGAACTATTTATAAGCAGATTTATCTGATTTCATTTACCATCTAGAGTGTATGTCAGTGTGTGTGCCTCTTGGTGTATATATACCTAACTAGTTTGGGATAAAATACTTAATGCAAATAAAAATAATATGCCCAAATGCTCTTAATGAGAATTCACTTACTTACAATTTATAAATACGTAGTTGGTTGGAAAATAGATAGATGGCTAACTAGATAGACGGGTAAATACATGCATACAGAAAAAGAAATCGGCATTACACTGACACATGATGAAGTCAGGGATTTTTTTAGAGCACGTGGAAAATTCTGTTACAAACAAGGTTCTGCTGCTCCCTCTTTTCCCAACCATGACTTCGGTTTCTTCCTTCTCTCTCTTTTCTTCTCTCCTCGCTGCTTCTCCCTTTCGGGCTCTACAGAATACTTGCTCCGCCCCGAGGAGTCTGCTGAGTGGCAGGGTTGGCAACAGGGAGCAGATGAGCAGGAATATTTGAGAGACAGGCTCTGGCTGCTTCCCTTCATCACTTTGCTCTCACTTCCAACTTCAACCCTTCCCCCCCAACCTGAAAGGCAATCAAAGATCAAGTGAAAGAGAAAAATATGTCAACGTTTTTTCTTTTAAAAAAGAAGTCTATTTGTCTTACAGCTTGATAAAATGCCCTAGTAGGTTATGTTTACTTAAGTTGTTGGGTTTTTTTTAACTTTTGATTGCTAGCCCTGTGATTCCAAAACACACCGTATAGACCCCACAGACTAGTCAGCTGTGGTCACTCTCAACAAATATCTAGCATGGAATGTGACTACAAGTCTGTAGATTTTTTTTTCCCCTCTAGTGAGCCTAACTAGTTCATAGTAGATGGTTTTGTGTACTAATTTTTAAAGAACCAGGGATGGAAGCCATGTTTCTCTCTGACGTCCTATACTTAAAACAGGAAAAAAATAATTTAAAAATATGTAGTCCTATTGTCACTTTAAGACTCTGGTATTGGTCAGACCATGTAACCCGACCTTAGGCAATCTGGGATAATTTTGTTCCTTTCTGGTGGTGCCTCTAGCTGTAGACATTTCCTGTTAAAATCTGCTAGTTAAGCAAACACTTGGTATTTTAATCTGTAAAATGGGGATAATGGTACTAGCATGGGATTAAGTGCCATCTATATGTTAACGTGTCCACTATAATGCCTATAATTACTTAGGAAATGTTTAGCCAGCATTAGTGTAATCAAATTTAACCATTCCTACAGATTCTAATGAGCCCCCCCATTGATATTAACAGAATAAAGTGTTACAATTATCATGTATATTTATGCACATAATAGCCTCTTCTAAGGCAAATGCCTTAACCCTAAATCTTGATATTAATAAGCAACCTGTATGTATATACATTGCACTTTACAGATATCGAAGATATATAATATCCATTATCTCACTTTACCCTTCCAATGATCCTAAGACTATTTCAACATGAGATTAGTGAAACTCCTAGAGCTTAAAAATACACTCAGGGTCATACGTGGATCATGCAATAGAGGAGGGACTGGAACTCAGAATCTAGAACCCATCTAGAATCAATGTTTATTGATTTTAATATAGTACTAAGCAGGTAGGAAATGAGATACGCTTACAGCAACCAAATCAAGCAGATGCCAGTTTTTGCCAGCTTTAGCACCAGCCGTATTCTACTGGGTCTACTGAAGCTAACATTTTTCTGGGCTAAGGTGGTCATCAGGTAAGTGAAAATACAGTGTGTGAATTGTGGCTTTTAATTTCATCTCACAGTTTAGTCCATATTCAATTACCTAAATAAATTGACAGCATTTTCCTTGGTGATTTTTGGACTGATATGATATATACCCTCTACAGCCTCTACCCAACCATGTTCTTTTTAACAACATGATTGTAATGGACATAAATTTCATTTGGTCAGAGCAATACATTTATAAGCCAGTGTGTGGCTGACCTATGTGAACCCTCCACCAAAAATACAAGGGTTTATCGTTGTTTTCACAAAGTCTCAAGCATTGAAAAACTAAAGTTTTCCTATTTCTCGGGGGATATAAATGGACCTCTATCTACAGTTCTGCGGACACTATCCATTTGTAAGAGTTCATGATAGTAGTAAGAGGGAAGTAGGGGGCAGAAAAAGGGAAACTATGGAATACATTTAACAATTTATCAATACATGAATACCGGCATCTAATTTTTGACAAGAGGCAGCTCCATTTAGAATGATTCTAGAAACTCTAAGCTTTATCCATTTTGTAGGATCACTAAAACACTTGCAAATTATTGTCACATTCATTGTCAATTCTGAACTTTCATGGTAAGAAATGTCTTAGTAAGCCATTTATTCATTATTGCTTGTTCTAGCAAGACACTCAGAATGTTTATTATGATTTTCATTTTTTGAAAAGAAAAGAATATCATCATTTTGTAAGAGTATAATCTGTGACAGTATGAGGGAAAAAAGCTAGTGTGTAATTACGTTGTCAAATTCCAACAATGCTCAAATTAATCTTCCTATTTGGTTTTGCATTAATCATATTTTTAATAAAGATCACCTACCCCTGTGCAGACATTTCAGTACTCTGGCCCAATATCTTGTCTGAAAACCAACCCCTCTGCCCATAATAAGCCACATGCTTGGTTCTCACACCAAAAATTTCTTTGTGGCATGCACTGGAACTCTTTTTTAAAAAAAGATCTCCAAGAAGAGAATGCTTTGGGGTCAGTTGTTTGCTTTTACAGAAAAGTAAAGAAAAAAAAGCCATGGTTAACGCGAATATCAACTCTAAAAATCTCATTCTTGAGCAGGAGGGATACTGCAAGGCTAGAAGATGTAAAATTTCATCAGATGTCAGTCACTTCCCACCACTGGCCTTGCCACAGCTCTTTGGAGTGTTATAAGACTGTTCTTATTTTTTTATTGGAACTACACCAGGAATTACACTAGGAATTATGTCAGTCCTGCAGCAATTTTCAAGAAGCCGCAAGTCCATGATCCTGAAACTTTGACTGCTGACAAGAAGTTGCTTGGAGCAGCAGTGTTATTAACAAGCCACCTTTCCCGCACCCCATCTGCACTGGAAGCCATCCCCAGCCCATCACCTCCATCTGTCTCTCTGTACGACGGGGCATGCACACCAGCAGGCTCTGGCCATGAGGTTCAGTTTGCTGCTGAGTTACTCATCAAACACCCTGTGCTGCGTGGACTCCTTACTCTCAGTATCGCCGGCTGCAGGCAACCAGTTCTTGAGTCTGACAGAAGTGTGTATTTACCTTCTTTTATAACGAAGGCTCTTTAGGCAGTAATGCTGATGCCTTAAGAATGAAGATATTTAAGTATGTGCCCAGAGAGATACATTTGGTACTGTGGGTGTCCTTCCTGGGATATATTACACCTCTTCGGGGAGGTGGGATCCCTTGATTTGATGCCATCAGGGTTTTGTTCTCTGCACAGTGTCCTCTGAAGACTACCAGGTCCAGATTCTTGTTCAAGCTTTTAAAAGGCCTCTGAGGACTAAAAAATTCAGTGCTTCTGGATTAAAGCATAAGATATGCATGTGCCTACTGTTCTCTTCTGCTCTGGTCTGTTCCTGGCAAAAGACTCTACTTTCATTCTTGCCGCTGGTTGTCAAATGGCGTGCAAATGACTTGCTACCTACTAGAGTTTTTGGTTTGGGGCTTTTTTTTTCTTTTTAAGCAGGCCCTGTAACTCTTACTTTGCTTCAAATTGGTAGGTTATCAAAGTTACTCAGAAATTTCATTTTCATTTTTTTAAAAGTCTTCTCCTCCTTTTCTGGGTAGAAATGGGAGAATGGTGAGGGACATTTCTCATATTGTTAGCTCTCTCAGATGCCTTTGTAATACTTTTGTAATACAGGGAAATGTCAATGACTGGCCCCAGAACGGGATCATAGATCCTAGAAGTCATATTTCCTTTGGACTCGAATGTAGGATGGAACACATAGACTCTAGAAAGAGAAACATTATGATGTAATGGGCAAGAGCATGGCATGGATATCATGGTAAAAAAAAAAAAAAAAAAACAACTGTACTTCAAGATCTAGCTTTGCCAATTACCAGTTACTGGCCTGAGGCCAATGCCTTAAGCCCCTGTTCTGTCAACTGTCAAAGGGAGAAAATCGTGTCCAACTCTTAGGTAACTTTGGGACGTGGTAACAATTAAACCAGAGAGTGCATGTATAGGGCTGAGCACAAAACATGGCAAATAGTAAATACTTAAGTGTTATGTTATACTACTGTTCTAACAGGACAGAAAGTTCTTCTAGAAGCAAAGGAGAAAATTAAATTGAATGATTTTTTTCAATTTTACTGTACCCAAACTTTCTTCTTTATCATACCCTGTGATTTTTAACTCACAGGTGGAGAAAAGTAAAGAGAAAATTAAAATTGCTATTTGGTGATTCTATTCAGGAGTTCTGTAATAGGATTCAACCAAGAATTCAGGACTTCGGGTCCTCCAGATGTGTCTCTATCCATAAAGCTGTATTTCCTTTGACTCGTGTAGAACTGTGTACCCAGAGGGCACTCAATAAAAATAATGACAAAAATCAACCCATTGCTGCACACAGGAGTGAACTTAAAAGATCGATTTCATATTATTTTTAGTGTTCTTCAAAGCACCCGGTTTCTTGGGGGAAAAGTAAGCCATATTGCTTGTAAGCTTTTATGTTTTCTTGTTTAACATCTGTCTTGGTCTTGGACTTTGCTACCATCACTGACATGTGGCAAATCAGTTCTTGAAATTAAATGTTATCAAACGTATTAACTAGCTAATTTTATAGAACCAGGAAGATAGCTAGCTTTAGATTCAGGCACCAAATGGCACCTACCCATCACATACTCAGATAAAAGTTAATAAAAATGGTTCCTATACTGGAATATTGAAAACTTTAGGGCATAAATGATACACAAAAGAGTATAAGTAAAACTGGGAAAAAATCTATGGAATAAGATAGGTTGATTGCATCAATGTCAATATCCTCCTTGTAACACTATGCTATAATTTTGCAAAATGTTACCACTGGGGAAAATTGGGCAAAGTGTAGAGGAAAGATAGTTCTGTACTATTTCTCACAACAGCATGTGAATTTACAATTATCTTAATAAAATTCTTAATTAAAAATATGAAGGATAGATACCTTCAGAATGATTCATATTTATAAGTATTTTTTCCCGACACACCTTCAACTGCTCATTGCTTTGTGTAACATCTAAGTGAGATGTTTTCTACAATCAAACCATTAGTTGGTCCACAGCCTTTTTAGATTTCATAGAAAAATGGAGTGAAGTGGCTAAACTACTACAGCTTGTTCTTTCTTTCAAACGAACCTTGGAAATTGGGACAATCCTTACTTTTGGACTTAAAAAGAATTGGCCAGAGGATAAATAGAATCCACGAAAGAAATTTGCGTATAAAGAGGCTTGGAAATGTCTTCAAAAGAAGAGCATCTTTCATTGATCTATTTTAAAAATAGAATGATACATGGCGACAAAATCGAAAATTTTAGATCAGCTTCCATCTTTCAATTGTGAAATGTATATAACCATTAGCAACAGCAACACATACTCCTGCTGTGAGCTTAAAAAGAGTTATTTTCTGATTGTCCTTTCTGATACTTTAATGTCCCATGGCCTATGGTATAATGCGCTGGTTTAGTCTTTATGTCAGATTTTCTTAATATTCTTGCTAAAATCATGGCGTGCAGATTCATGTCTCTCATGGTAACAATGATTTGAATCCAGTCACGTGAGCATAAAGGATTGTTACCAATACTAAAGATCCAAAATGACTCTAGATCACCAAAGGTGGTCTACTTGAGTGTTAGCATGGCAGGAGTCAGTGACAATAATCTTTGTCTTTTAGACCTCAGTAGAGCCGTGCTGATTTTAACCATGGGAAAGAGTGTGGAGGGGGAGGAAACCATGGCTTTCCAGCTGTGTTTCTGTAACGCAGATATTTACAGCTGAGATAACTAATCCTCTTGGCTTTTCTTTGCTTTAGTGAAAACAACAACAGTACATACTGGACAAGACCAAGGCTAATCATGGTGGAGTGTTATGTGTATTTGTTCTGACCTATGTTAAAGGAAAAGGAGGGGGAAAAGATGCTTTATTTGGGTCATCTAGCAATTATTTCCATATTTACTCGCCATTATCTCATGTCCCCCAAAAGACTTTTGAGATTAGTACAGATGGTAAGTTTTACATTTTCACTATTTCCAGACACCATTCCATCCTTAAATGTCTGAAAATTGTATTCAGAAACTCTGAAATATCTATACCTGTTAACTTAGGTTGTCAAATAATGAGTCACAGGGAAAGACATGGGCCACACATCTCTTTCTCTGATGATCACTGAGTGCCTTGTGGATATGATTGCATAGACCTTTAAACTAATAGCATTCACAGAGTCTTCGCCTACTTTCCCCACAATCTGCATGTTGGTTCTTTCATCATCCACTATCAGATTTAGTTGGAAATCTCCCAAAGTGTAGCTCATATAAGTCTTCTTGAAAGGCAACTGCCCAATCAACCGTACTTGACTTCAAGGAAGTTTTGTGGAAACTAATTATAGGAGATTCATGATAATCCCCAAACTCTTAGGTAAGTAGGAGACCCTATGGAACTGTGCGGTTACATTAACAGCTTATTTATGGAATGTGGTCTTTATTTTGGCAATTTTTTAAATGGTTTCACTGTACACTTTTAAGGCACATGCGTATGCATTTGCTGCTCATTACGTGCTGTAGTTCTGGGGCAAAGCTGGGTACAAAGAGTCTCTGAAGGACAAACCCGACCATTCATCTGTACACATGTACCATGCTGGCTGCTGTGTGTTGTAGAAAGAGGCTCTGCAGATTCCCCAATTGGAAGAAATAATGAGCTTAAAGCAACAGCTCCTCTGAAAACAGTCGGCAGTTAGATAATGATGGATATGCTACAAATTCCAGAGATATCAGCCAAGAGAGATGAATGATGCATATAAAGAAAGGAAGGCTAAAAATCTACTACCTTTGTTTTAAGGGTAAAAGCACAAGATGTTGTTCAGTATGATGGCGACATCATTTGGGGTACATTGTGCTGCATGAGAAGCAGCACCACATTCCAAAACAAATTTCTTTCCGCAGGAGGTTATTAAGAAAAAAATTGAACATGGTGGGAAGAGCTGCAAAGTGGAGGTTGAAATCTTGGCCTCAAGTGGAGGTTTTCATTTGTGCTCTCTTGCTGAAATAACTTCACATTCAGCTGCTTAGTCCTTTCTTGTAAGGTGCACATGGTCTGGTTAACTTACGACAGTATTTATGGACATCAATACCATTGATTAAAAAGTAAAAGTTCTGTCAAACAGTAGTTTGATCTTCATGACAGCAAACAGCCTGTTTGATGTTTTTATTGAATCAATTGATTTTTTTTTCAGTGAATTGATTGGTTGTTTCACCGTCATGTGGACACTTCCTAAATCAACATGTCCTTCTGTTGAGGTGTTTTTTAAAAAGTCTGAATTCATGGATGTGTCTACAACTTTAGGCTAACAGAATCTTATGAAATCCCAACTGCATCAGAGTAAATGGCATCAGTGCTGAGAAAAAGAGGTTTTTGTTTTTCCTTTTCTTCAAGTTGGATTTGAATTTCAGAATTCAAGCAACTCAGTGTTACAGACTGATAAAAGGTCATTTTTTTTCTTATCTTGCTTAAGTATGTACTTTGGATGTTGACTGAGTTGTTAGATAATACTCTATCAATAAGGAGAAATTGATTTGTTATAGATTTTTAAGGATAAAAGAAAAAGGAAACAGATCCTTGCACTGCCTCATCTCTTTCATAGACAAGCTGACACAATAGCCAGGCTTCCCTGCTTTTCCAACCAAGGGAGTTATCAAATCTACTATTCACGATGGTCAAGATTTTTCAAATGCCCAAGGAGTCCTGCAAAACTTCATTATTTCTCTAGTATACTTAGATTTACCAACAGGCTTTTGTTTTAACAATGGTGATTAGGCACAAAGATAAAGTCTGTTATATTCTGCTATAAAAGTGATGCACTGGCCATTTACTCTGCATACTCATGCACTGGTCATTCTCCTCTGTGGGAAGAAAAGGGAGTTGCAGATTTGTTTTATCTGTTCTGGTTTCAGTGCAACATATTAAGCACCACGTCTCAAAGAGGAGAGACTGATGCCCCTTGTATCATCAGTGTGTCTGTCTCCCACAGGGGCTGCAATAAGATCTCTTGCTAAGGTGGACTGTGATGACCCTGTTGGAGCTCTGACCTATCAACTTGCAACACACACTAGAGTTGTTCAATACTCCAAATTCACTTAGTAGTGAGATTCTACCTCTCTGGTGCATCCCCTCCCTTTGACGCTAACCAAAATGTGTCTCTAGATTTTCTCCTGTCATCCATCCATCCATCCATCCATCCATCCATCTTCTTTCAACCCTCAGATCCTCTTTAAGACATCTGATTTACAGCCAACACCCTTGCCTCCTATTTGACTGATCAAAGTTATCTGACACAAGTTTTCCGATTTCCCATCTCACTCTAACTCCCAAATATCTTTATGCTTGTATCCTTCTTGTCACTCCAATAAGTCTATATACGTTCAGCTCCCTTTTCTTTACTTCCTACCATGTAAGGACAATTTTATGAGTCAGAGCTTTCATTTTCCTCCTATGTCGCTGTGCTTTGTAATTATTTCCTGATTCTTCTGAATGAGCATTGATTTCTAGTGGCTCTATCACCACTAGCCACAGATATTTTTATGTCTTCCCTAACACAAGAAAAAGAAGTCTCTCATCTCATAGTACTCTTCAGAGTTACTACTCTTTTACTGCCAAGTTTCTCCCGAGGGCAATCTACAATTCCAGCCATATTTCCCTTACTGCCCCTTCACTGACAGTCTGGCTCATCACTTTACAGGAACTCCTTCTCCCAAGGTCACCAGTGTCTTCCTAATTGCCAAATCCAACAGTGTGTTATCAGTCCTAATTCCTGAAATCACTGTAGCATTAAACACTTACTTGACTTCTTTGACTCTTGCCTACTTTCTTTTTTTTTTTGTCCCTCAGAGAACTTGTGCATGCTCATGGCTTCAATTCTGAGCATCAGGGATGGATGGAGAAAGAGCTTAGATATCAGGCAGATATCAAGTCTTTTTCTCTATGGTTCTTCCATTTATTAGCTATAAGATCTTGGATCCATTTTTTGTTTCTTATAACTTTAGTTTCTGCATCTAAAAAGTAGAGATAACAACGCCTTTTGCATGGGATAACTAGGATCAAGTAAAAATGAGCAGTACATGCTCAATAAATGTTAAGTTTCCTTGATTTTCCTGAAAAATCTCCTGAATTTCCTGCTAAGTTGTGGTCATATTTTTTTCTCTTAGTTGCTTATTTCTACTAGACATTCCTACTGCCACCTCGATTGTGCAGAGTAAGGCACACACATTGTTTTTCCTCTCATGACCACCACCCCAAACCTCCTCTTCTCCAATTCTTTCTCTCTCAGTGTCACCTTGGCCTCCACAAAGGCCAGTGACAGGCTGCCTGGGTTCACTTGGGAAGCTCTTGACTGCTGATCATCAGAAGGGATCACGGACAAAGTTTTTTCTAAGGAATCTCCATATCTGTGGCTACTAGTATCTCTCCTGATTCCATCCTAACTCTATCTTATGTTTTCTTACTTGGTAAGCTGGCTTGGTCCTGACTTCGACCCCTGACTTCCTTCTGGGCCCAACAGAGACTTTGGGTCCTGGTTTGCGTCCATTCTTGGCTCTCTCCTTAGCTCTCTCTGCTTTTGCTTCTTTCTCTAGAAGTTGATACCCAAGTTCATGGTTTTCCAGGCCACCTGAGTTGCCTCCCTAGATAGCTTTCTGTTGCCCTCACCTGACACAACTCCATAATTATCAAAGCCACCTTACTGGGACCTGCTTCTGAGATTCACCCCTTCTGGGTGTAATGGTGATGTCATCACTTTCAATTTCTCAAGCTCTTGAATTAGCTTTTCACCTTTATTCCCCTCCTCTTTCTCTAGGACAACCCTCAAATCCATTCAATCCTAAGTTACTGTAGCTTTGCAAAGTTTCATATGTGCATCTTTTCTTTTATTATTTATACCAAAAGAATAATAATGTCACTAACAACAACAACAGCTAACATTTGTTGAGAGCCTATGGTGTGCTAGACACTCTGGCAAGACTTTACAAGCTTCATCTCTTATAAAAGAGAAAATTGAGGCTTAAGGAAAGTGAAATACCTTGCTCAAGGTCATAGTAAGTACTGGAGCTAGGGATTTAAGCTCAGATTTGTCACCTCCCAAACCCATGCTCTTATTCACTGTTTTATTTTGTTTGAAATGATCACATTTTCTTGATGGAAGCATTTGTGTGTTTTTCATAAATGTTTTTCAAACTGTTATCTTTCTAACCACAGATTTTGTGAAATGGCACTGGACAAGGGATTTCATGGAATTAGAAATAAATTGTAAATAAATTGTTACTCTAGTAAAGATTCACTCAGTATTAGCCAGAAATAAGAATAGTCCCAATACTGAGAGAAGCCAAGAGAAGGGAATAGTGTGACATTGCAGAGAAAGGAAATAGGTGAAAATTTAATCTTTAGTGTTGTCAACTTATTTATCAGTGGGGGCATTTTCTGGTTGGGAAGAAATAAAAGGGGTATCCTTGGAAAGAGTCAAAATGGAAACAAAGCTAAAGGTGTCAGGCAATAGGAAGTCAATGGAGAGGAGCAGTGGCGTGGTTTAGGAGAACAGGTTACTGCTTGAAATACTTCCCACTAGCATTAAGCCCTTGAACGTGTGCATTGTAACGTCAAAACATTTGTATGGAGATCCTAGCCCTCTTTGTGTATAGTCTGAGACAGAGCCCTGGACTTGGGATCTAAATACTGAATTCTCTTCCTAGCTCTATCGCTGAACAGCGACTTGATCTTGGACAGATCCCTTAACCTTCTTGTTCCTGAATTTCTCATCTTTAAAATCCCTGGGAGTTGGGCTGTAGGAGCTCTCAGACTCTTCCCTGCATTAGCCTTTGCTGTTCCATCAGCTCAAAATGTGGTGAGGACTTAGAGCTTAGGTGTGTGGCCTGCTACCTATGCTACACATTTACTAACATTACGTATGGATGTCACGGGTTGCTCTGGTCACTCAGATTGTGGAGAAAATTGAAAATCTTGGTAAGAGAGTCCCCAGCTGGGGCCTAAGCACATGACATCAGAGGTTACACGCCTTTTGTAAAGTACCAGAGTGTGTTACACTCTGCTCTGCCGGCAAGATCCCTTTCTAATTCCTGAGTCAAACCCCCTTCCACTCCTTGGCGCATCTGTCTCCTTGCACTGTTGCATATGACTTCGGTTAGCATGTGCAGGGGACGGACGGTCTGTGCAATTGAAATGCGAAGGTATAATTACAAGTGAACAAGGGAATAATTTGGCCAGTAGTTTAGTATCTCAAGATCTCAAGAATGATCACCTTCGGCTAGACTAGTAGACCCAAATTGCCCTTTTTATTGCTTCACTAAAACACACCACTTTGCCCAGTTCATTTATTGACTTTTTCATCTCAAGCACAAATTCTTACCTAGGTAGAAGTTAAAGGTCCACAACACACTAATTGTAAAAGCAAAAGTGCCAATTCAACAGAATTCCGAAACCATGGGAAATGCCTGTGAACTTGACAACTCTTGTGTAAATTAAGCCTGAAAACGATTTTTTTTTTTTTTAAAGAGGCTTTAGGTGTTCCTTGAAAACCTTTACCTCAGTTACAAGAGTGTGTATATCTATGGAAAATGAGGAAAGAACTTTGTGTCAGTTGCATAAAAGAGTAGGAAACACTGACGTTGCTTTTTGGGAAACAACAGAAAACTAGCTGCTGAGATTTGATTTAAATCACACCCTAAAAATATCACCCTCGCTTCCAGAAGCATACATCATTTGCATAAATATTCTATCCCCCTTCCCCCCTCCCCACCACTACTCAGCTTTGCAGCAAGCAAGCAAGAGTTAAACACAAGAGTAGTTTTTAGAGGAAACCTTATGACTAGCAATCAGTGCTAATAAGATTCTTTTCCTCTTGCAAGATTCACAGAAAGCCCTAGATCCATGCCGAGCACATTCAAAGGCAAGGGACTAAGAGCTCCTCTCACAGGTTCATTATCATTCTCAGGTTATCCCAAGCCAAGTGAATCAGGAAAGCAAATGAATTAGTGAGAATTACGGAGCCTCTGTGGTCTGAACCCACTCCAAATCTCGGTGAAGATGAAAGGTAGACGCTGATGTCTTATGTCCCAAGGTTCTCGGGATGGGAGCCCCAGCGTCGAGCTGTTCCTCCAGAGCCTTGCAGAAATGTGCAGGCAGTTAATGTTGCCTAACGTCTTCTGACCGTGGGTTCAGCCATGTGGGAAAAGTTTTACGAGGCTGCAAAACCAAACCCCCTTTCACTCACAATTAATTACAGAAGACTTGCTATAGCACCTAGTTGCCAATGAGTCCAGCATGGGCACTTTTCTTCTTATTTCTTACTATTATTTCTTATTTCTTACTATTTTCTTCTTCTTTCTTACTAATAATCAAAGATACCAGGGTAATGCTTTAGCATATGATGATACCAAATGGGATTTTTGAAGAAAAAAAATCTATAAAATATTTAAAGTGCTAAAGTGTTAAGCTTCTTTGGAAGAGATGCTTTGAGCTAAGGAGCGGGGATTGAATTCAAACTACTGTCCTTGGAATTGCAGAAGTTTTTGTTGTTGTGTTTTTGTGTTGTTTTAAAGGCTACTGGCAAATAGGGGTGGGCAGAATGGGGAGGGGGTGTGCATTTGTTCTTGTGGCGGAGATACAGTGATCCTTGGAGTATCTGTGGAATTTAAACAAAACATGTAGTAAAGGTTTGGGAGTAGCAGTTTGTTTTCATTAAATACTTGTTACTGCTAATTATATTTGATCACTATAAAGAATACAGTTTAATTAAAGAAACACGGTGGTTAGAAAAATATTTGATTTCCAAAGGAGAACAATTTATCTTTTCATTAGGAAGGAGGTAAAAAAGTAATTGTGACTGTATGTTTTTCAGCATGTTATTGGTTTTTATGGAGAGGTTTTATTCCATTCATAGGGAAAAATGTATTTTTGTTCCTAAAATTGTGGTGAACTACTAACATCATATCATGTTGTTTGCATGCACGCTTCAATTTATTTAACATAAGTAATTATTTTAAAAATGAGACAACATTTGGCAAATGATATAAAACAACATATTCTAACATCAATCTGAATCAACGTATCTTCTTTCTCTTTGGAGAGAGTTTCCGTGTTAACTCTTTCAGTGAATGTTGAAATGTACTGTCACATTAATGTTTTCCCTAACCAACATATGGTTTTCATTCTCATTTTGCAAGGTAATATTTCAGCAGCGGCCTGGAGGAAATTAATGGAAAATGAAGGCAGATAACTATCCTTGTAACTAAAGCCTAGTGTTCATGTTGCTTGTATATCATTGCATATAATAATTCTTTTAAGCAATCACAAAATTTAAAATTTTTGACTTGTAAAAATGTATCCTCTCTACATCGGCTTAGTTTGAGTGAACTCCCATGAGTTCCGGAAGTGTAATGGACCTGGGTACATCTTAGTATAACTGGTATAGTCTTAAGAAAAAGGACAATTCAAATATTGTGTTTATGGTGTGTAAGTGTCAGGGACGACTCAGACTTAGAACAAGAGAAATCCCTTCCTTTGCAGTCTTCACACCAGAAACAGCATTGGAAAATAAGAACATTCAGAGTTTGGCACCATGTTTTTAAAGGAACTAAGTTTTACCTTTCCATTTTAAACATATGCCTGTAAATTTTGGACAATATTTTGTTTGTAAAATCTTTGGCAGTTTGCTTGTTTCAACCATTTTTTTTTGTTATTATAATGCTCAAACAGTACTAAATGTACATAGTCATGTATTTGGATAATTATACTTTTTAAAACTTTCTTTTTTATCTCATGAAAGGTGAACCTAAAAATCATATTTAAAATATAGTGTAGATGTGTTTGAAGCTTCATAGCTATTTTTCTTTCACATTATAATTTGAATGTTCGATTTCTCTTTGGCATATATGCAAATTACATCGAACCCAAGCAAACATAAGCTCCCAATGGGACCGGGTAGAAAAGAGACACCGTCTCCTTGCTTCTGTATTGCATTCTGCTCTTGTCGCTGCCCTTAGGATCTTCTACTCTTGTCACTAAATGCTTTCCAGTGAGAAGTTTTTCCTTTCTTTCTTACAAAACTATAATAATTCGACACTTCTGGGTAGAGGAGGAAAACAAACTTCCAGCTTTTGATAAATTATATTAATGAGTATGAAAACCTGCATGTTCCAAAATTCTAAATCTGTAAGCAATTTTACACGGAAATCAGCTTTTCCTAGATTTCTGAAGAAAGCGCAAGAGAGCAATCGGAGCAGTTTGGTATACAATGAACGGCTAGAGAGCTGCTTTCCATCAAAGCAGAAACCCACCTTTGTTACTAGAACTATTACCCAGCACTCCGTGGTTCGGCAGCAGCCCGCAGCAGTGGCGACAGCAAGCACTCCCGCCTTAGCACGGAGGCCTGCCTTGCCCTCGCGCTGCCCACAAATGACCAGGGAAATCCCAGAGGTACTCTTGAATTTCTGCATTCTCGTTTCTTCAGCCGTAAAATATCTGTCACTCACATCCCACTCTGGCCAAAGTGACACCTGCCAGTCTCAAGAACAAGGACAAATTACTACCCGTCGGCCAACCGCGTCTCAGCAATGAGAGCAGAGCAACGGTAGGCACGGGCTTCTAAGGGTGTATTGTTAAACTCTGTAATTTGTTTTTGAGATGTTTCTTTCAAGGACGTTAATTCTCAGCGTATTGTGGTTTAACATTCTGAACTTGTGTTTTTGTGGTCCACTGTACACCGTAATGACACATTTAAGAATATTTACAAACAGGTGGCAAAATCTATATCGAATAGGCTTAGGCGGCACTATGCAGGGCAATATGATGTTATTGTCATGAAAGACCCATGGCTTTGGTGATTGGAAGGCTCCTAGGATCCTTTTCGGGCCAAAATCCAAAAACATTCCCTCAGATCCACAATTCTGAATCTAAGAGTTTTATGGTGTGTGTGTGTGTGTGTGTGTGTGAGAGAGAGAGAGAGAGAGAGAGAGAGAGATCTGTCATCATGTCATATGAAGTTATGCAACATTCTATCCCTTGTTGATGAAATGCAACATGACAGAATGTAATGTAATGTAATGTATCAAAAAATGTAAATAATATACTTTGCAGGATTAGATATCTGCTGTCAATTCCTATAGTAGGGATCTGAACTGAACTTACTGAGGCGGACAGAAGCTCAGTGACGCCAAACTGGCCGTGGTGTTTGAGAACCGGCACACACCACAGTTCACTGATTTCCCCAATTACTTTGGGGTAGTTTGGCACGTATAGAAATGTTCAACAAAAGTTCTCTTGTTGGACACTTCTGGGAAGTAATTTGATTGTTAATTACAAACGCTCAGGGTGATTGCTCTGCATAATTGTTTTACTCCTTCAGTACTCCATTAGAAGCTTATCTGCCGAAGGTTTATTTTTAGGTCTTTGAATTTTTAACATCTTCCTTATGTCACACTGATGCAACATGAGTGACCTCTCCAGATAAAATCCTTTAACCAGCCAAGGTAATCCAGTGCCTCCTGTGAGAGGTAGAAGTGGGGAGACAGTATGACCACATGCATTTTATCTCCAATAGCATCTGTAATCACGGGACACACACACACACACACACACACACATTTCAAAATTCTGTGCCTTTTGGGAAATAACTTCAGTTATATGCTCTAAATTGCTTGAAAATCGTAGAGAGCAAAAGGCACATCTCAGAATTAAACCAAATGCATTCCACATACTATTTCTTTTTATTACCAAGCTGTAGTCTCGACCCTTAACAATAGACAACACAAAACAAGTCCACGTTGCTTTAAAGGTAACTGGACAGAAGCTCATCTGATACTGCATTCCTGAGAATGGAACCTTTTATTTGCTGTCATAGTGATGACTTTTAATTGTCCTAATAAATAAGCTTTTAAAAAGCTTCTAAAATGTTCTCTAATAACATACTTTGGTCTTTAGCCATAGAAATGCAGAAATAATTAGAAGTGGCATTGTGTACACTGCCTTCTGGACTGGGCTGAAGGTGAAGGAGAAAGTCTCCTGCTCTCCTTGTCAGCTGCAAGGGTAATTACTGCTGGCTGAAATTACTCAACATTTGTTTATAAGCTCCCCAGAGCATGCTGTAAATAGATTGTCTGTTATAGTCCAATCACATTAAAACACTGCTCCTTGCAAACTGCTACCTCCTGTTTTCTGTAAGCTAGACAGAGAGAGCCTGCTGCTCACTTATTGAGCACTGAGCAGGGAAGAGCTATGTTTAATGTGATTGTTTTCATTAGATTCTTCTCTGTCCAAGATCACATTTGTCGTTTTCAGAGTCTGAATGCTAGTGGGGTCCATTACTTTCATTAGGACCCTTTTATTTGCTTTAGGGAGGATGGATATCTTTATTATGGGGATGCGTATGTAACAGTTTGGAAGGAAATTTAAAACAGTGCAGAAGAGTAACCACATACATTTCTTTCCACACATGGGATTTGTTTATCTATATTGAGTTTTAGGAAGTTCATAGCACCTACTGGCTACACCAACTTGATTTCATTTAGCGTGTACTTACACAGTCCTCACTATATGCCTAACGCTGGGCGACATACCACGAAGATAAATATTTATTACTTTTAAAGAGACTAAAATATAGCTGGAGAAAAATGACTTGGATACATAATAAAGTTAAAGACTAGTAAGATATGTGATGAAATATAGATTTGAAATATAACAAACACCAACGTGAATATGTGAAGTATGCATATGGATGATCAGCGAGTTTTTGTGTTTGGAGAGCAAATGGAATTTACTGTTTTGGAAAGATAATAAGGCTTTATGAGTTAAATTAATTGTGCCCCCTTCAAAAGGCACCAGAGACAACCCAGAGAGTAGTTAGCTCAGCTTTTTGGTGACCCTTGCTTCCAGTTTATTATTTCACATGAGAGAGATTTGATTGGACCTTTAGACTGGCTGGCCTAAAATGTTTTGAATACAGAAGAGAGCAGGAAATTAAAAGCAGCTCAACAGAAAGAACCTGGATATTCATTGAACCAAATCCTAAGATAGTCTAAATTTCCTCTCTAATTGATTAGTAAATAAGTTTAGCTATTTTATTTTCGTTCATCCTGGGGAAAGAACTGGAATAATTCCTGAGTTGTTTCCATTTATGGTTGACCAAGATTTCCAAAATCTAGCTGATTATGTCTCCACAGCAGTCTCAAATTTTTTTAAAAAGTATTATAAACCTGTTTTGAAAAGGGAGGGATATTGGAAGACAAATATTGCAGAGAAGGGGTTCTACTCAGTAAATGGCAGACATGGGAACAGGAAATGCAAATTGTAGAAATTCAGATCTGAGACACAAAAGGACTAGTCGTGAATTGGAAGAAAATCGGGCATAATCTTACTTTCCGGGAAATATTTAGCCTTTCCCTTCCTTTACATCATTCCAATTTTTTTCTCAGGGTAATTCTTCTTCTTCTTTTTTTTTTTTTTTCATCTAGTCTGGAATTGGTAAGGGGTTTTGGAAAATTCTCATTTCTTCTTACGTACGCCAATGTCACTGGAAAGCCGTACAAGTGATAGAGACATTTAGGTACCAGAATGATGATTCAATTAGATCTTACAATAATTCCTGGAAGTACTGTATTCTAGACTTTAGTACAGGAAAGAGCATCAGATGCAGAGCAGATTCTGGGTAGGCACATATATCGCCCTGGAAAGCCAGCGATGTTTTACGTAGAAAACTAAATGAGCATGAGGATGCCAGTGGTGTGTTCATTTCAGAATGTTTGGCTAAATCTATTTTCAAGAGAAAAGTAAAGCTAAATAAAATCATTCTTTAGGGCTGGCACACATTGTCTTAAAATAGACTGAATCCATTTGTAATCTATATAACATTTTTATATGTTCCCCATTACTCACTTCACGCCATTAGGAAAGCACTGAATCTTTAAAGAGAAACTTCCTACAGCTAAAAAAGACATTAAGGGGGAAAAATGCTGGGAGCCATAGTGACAGGTACAACTAAGCTTGTATCCTTCGGTTCCCTGGAAACCAGTCAAACACTATCTCATCTTGCAATGGTTGTGTCTGATCCTCTGCTTCAGACATCTTCCTAATAATGGCAACTGCAGAGGTGACTCTCTGCAAATAAGGGCTTGCAGCCACTGGGCATCCATCACATTTCTCCAGAGCAACATTAGACCACCCTAATGGGTACTCCCGTCTTCATTATGATATTAATTCTCTAAATTTCCAAAGTGATTTCATTTGTAATATGACAAAGCCTGGCTGCTCAGGAGACAAACTGTTTTCATCCCCCTCCTGCATGCTCACAAAGGCTTGCTCTCTTTAGTCTTTGGGGGAAAAGGAATTTGATAGCATCAGATCTCTGGTGATACACAGGCTGGCTAACGGCTATACCACCTGCCAGCACTTCGCGCCTGCCCATCCAGCCTGAAGCTTTCTAAAGCAGTGGTTGCTGAGTGGAACATGGATGTTGGTTTGGAAACAAACGATATGGACAGAAAACAGCAGCCGAATAAAAACTCGGCATGGAAGCTGAGTGGGATTTGAGGGGAACAGTGGGGTTACAGAGAGGCTGGAAACAGAATCTGGTGCGATAGGGTTGGTCTGGGAGATGCTAGCGAACGCCGTGCTTTTTCTCCCTTGTACGCTGGAGTCTTTGTTGTGGCTCCAAATTCCAAGACTGCCAACCATATACAACCTCCAAAATATGGTCATTCATTTTTCTTTCAATAGTCTAGCCTCTATGGACTTTAATTCAATGTACCCACATCAAAATTAGCTTATCTTCTGCAATGTTTACTAGATATAAATTCTAACACTTACTAAAAAATCCCGTCTCGATCAATACTGAGGATTTTCTACTCACCAATGATCATTGTTTCTAACTGAATTAGCATCGTGGATAGAATGTCTGACTTGAGCGACCCAGTGCTAAATTTTTGAGAGGTCCAGCATTGGTCAAAATACTGAAGCGGACGAAAATTTTCTCTGCTTTCCCTTTCCGTGACTTCTACTAGGAGCTTCTTGCTCTTACTTCTTGCTTCACTGCTGACACTCTGTTTAAAAAAGAATTCTTATTAGAATAGCCCAAAATAGGTTATTATTTTTGAGTAAGGTATGGAGAAATCAGTAGTTCACTGTTACTGAAGATTCCAGTACCTCTCATTGGAGGTGGTATATTTTAGTGGGAAGCATCAGCAAAAGCTGAGTTTGATTCCACTAGTGAATTTTACAATCTTGTGAAAGTGAATGAAAAAAATTACCTGGCTTCTATTTCTTCAGTTTCCAAGTGGAGGAACTGGGCCTTGCGTCCGCCCCTGGAGCTGCCCACGCAACCCAGCCATGGTCAATCCCACTGTGTTCTTTGACTTTGCCCTGGATGGCGAGCCTTTGGACCGAGTCTCCTTTAGCTGTTTGCAAAGTTCCGAAGACAGTGGAAAACTTTCCTGCTCTGAGTCCTGGGGAGAAAGGATTTGATTATCAAGGTTCCCGCTTTCACAGAATTATTCCGGCATTTCTGTGCCGGCGTGGTGACTTCACTCGCCATCATGGCACTGGCAGCGAGTCCATCTATGGGGAGAAATCTGATGATGTGAATTTCATCCTGAAGCACACGGGTCTTGGCATCTTGTTGATGGCAAATGTCGGATCCAACACAAATGGGTTCCAGTTTTTCATCTGCACTGCTGAGACTGAATGGTTGGATAGCAAGCACGTGGTCTTTGGCAAGGTGAAAGAGGGCATGAATATTGTGCAAGCCATGGAGTGCTTTGGGTTCAGGTATGGCAAGACCAGCAAGAAGATCACCATAGCTGACTGTGGACAAATCTAATAAATTTTTCTTGTATTGTACCTTAACTACCAGATCATTCCTTCAGTAGCTCAGGCGAGCACCCCTTCACCCCCATCTGCTTAAAATATCCTATAATCTTTGTGCTTTCGCTGGAGTTCTATGGGTTTTATATTTCTTTACTCCCCTCCAAGTCTAGCTGGATACAGAGTTAATTTTCTGATTATGAAATAAAAACTAAACAAAAAAATAAAGTGAAGGAACTGGATTGTAGGCTCCACAGTTTAATATTTTTTATTATTTCATATTATATTTATATTAATATTTTTAGCATTATCTTATATCTGATTTTTTTGTCTGTATATGTTCAAACACCTGGCACCCTTGCAGGATATGTTTAGGTAATATCTTATCATCACAAATTTTTAACTGAATATTCATATCATTGATTTACAATTTCAGAATATTTGCTATAGCTCAGAATCTTCAGGCCATTATAATTTAGAAAAAAATTGTAAAGCTCTTTTTTTTTAAAGATTCTATTTTTTATGTGACAGAGAGTGAGAGAGAGAGAGAGAGAGCAGCAGCAGCAGAGGGAGAGGGAGAAGTAGACTCCCTGCTGAGCAGGGAGCCCAATGCGAGGCTCAATCCCAGGACCCTGGGATCATGACCTGAGCCAAAGGCAGATGGTTTACCAACTGAGCCACCCAGGCATCCCTGTAAAGCTTTTATGCTTGAATAGATTTCTTTTAGATTTTATTATTAGTGCAATACAATCAAATGCATTATATATGTTGCTTTTAGAAATATAAAAATATAGATGCATAGATTTTTAACAAAATAAAATAATTTGGGGAGAGTGAGAAATTTTGCCCCGTTCTCCAAACCACAAATTTTTCAAAAAAAAATTGTTTGGAGCAAGAGAACATTACTGAATATTTCATCTCTCACCCATCCTATTTTTCAATTTAAGAGATTGTCTTATACATTTCTCAAAGTTTTTGCTTTTTTGTTTTTTAAAAATATATTCAAAACTAAGCTTGGTTTCTTTAATCTCAAACTTCCGTAAGTGTTACAATTCTTCCCTTTAGAAAATGAGTTGGCTGTTTTTTCTGATAGTCCAATTTCTAGAATAAGTCATATCTCAAATTGTAATGGTTTGCTTCTCAAGATTTACAGAAAATAAGGGTATGCCCTAAAACTTCAACATGAATCTTATGAATATTTGTCAAGTCTGTGTTCAGACCATTCCCAAATTACCAATGTCTGATTTCAAATGGCTCTTACATACAATTGCCAGGCACTTCTGGTTTCACTGTTGATAGAAACTTCACAGAGTCCTACTCCATTCCTACTCTCTTCTGCAGCACTGGAGTCTCAGAATCCCTTGCCACGACTGTAGCATAAAGTCTGGTGGCGTGATGTGTCGGGAAGGGAGCAGTATGGAGAGTCCTGATACCACTGGAGGGCTTTTATTGCAGGACATGTCCTCCTCGGGTCTCAAATTAAAACAAGAGTTGAGTTACTGTTCAATCATCAGAATGTTATTACTGAGAGCCTTCGACGTACAAACTAGTCCTTTTCTTCCAAATGTCCTCCTCGGAACATAATGTTTCACTCTCTTCAAAGGATTGGGATTATACTGCTCTATAACATATACCTAAGGCATAAGGCCTTTGCTGTTGGATTAGTTCCAGATGGATGGCATTTACTGCAATGTAAATAAAATATAAACAAATATAGGATTATTGAGCCTCTACAACTGACTGAAACTCTAAATTAAATCTAAGCTCTTTGATTTAACGATCATTTCTTAATTGCATTTTTATTATCTAGGCTTAGTATTTAGCAGGTGCTCAATATAGATCCATTGAACTAAGCTGAACCTACACCAAGATCCACAACTGATGCATTTCCATTAGTTTATAGTACAGAAATTCGAACTCATGGTTTAGACAATTTATGTGACTAATGGGGACTATATAAAGAGTAATAGCATGCCATTATGTTGATAGTAATATCTATAGCATGTTTTAATAATGTCTTGTATGGTGATGGAAATTTTTAGTAATCAATAATTTAATTTTAGGCTAAGCAAAACAAGTGGCTAAATTATTTTAGGTTACTCTTGAAAATCAAATCAATTTGAAGAGCTTTTAAAATTACTTCCATATTGCTATTTTTACAACTCTAAACTAATATATTTTAAAATATTAGTTCATAGAAACAGTTTTTACTTAAAAATAAGATGAGCTAAGAAATCACTGGTGACTGTTCTTGTAGTGGTGAAGTGATTAATAGACATTCACAAGCCGGGGATCAGACTGGCTTTATTAATCCAATGATTTTGCATAAACTTAGCCAGCTGGCAGACACTTAGGTTTTTCTATGATTGCCATCTGCAAAGATCCGGAACAGGGTTTAGACTCCACCCTAATGAGTGTTGATTCTTAGACATCATCCTTCTAATCCAATAGGCCCTACTCGTGCTTTTCTCAAGCATTTGTGAAGGTCCTAAATCAATCTAGCTCTTATAGTCACAAACCAGGGCTCAGAGTGTTTGATTCAGAGAGTTGTAACCAGGTTAATATTGAGAAAAATAGCCTTTCTGATAGAACTTGCTTTCACATTCCGGTAGTCAAGGAGTGCAAGGCATGGTAGATACACTAAAAAAATGAACTTTTTGCAGTCATTGGGTATTAACCCATAACATGAAAAATAACAAGTCTCAATAGGAGTTTTTAATTTTTTTAATTCACTAGTAGAATGTGGTATGTACAATATATAAGAGTACTAGTCTAAAAATTAAGAACCTTAAGTTCAGGTTCCAGCTTGACCAATAAATGGCTCTGTGTCCTTGGACAAGCCACGTACTCCTCGGTGTTCTAGTTTTCTTAATGTTCAAAAGAGGCAGTTGATATAATCTCATAAATCTCTTAAAAATTCTAAAATAATTGCTCTTTAAAAAAACAAAAATTATGCTTCTTTAACTACTCACAACCATGACTCTTTTTAAAAGGCTAAACAGAATGTCCATTTATTGTATTGTTAAAAAAATACAAAAGGAATATTTTTTTTTTTACAACATTATGCCATTGTCTGTTAGGCGTTATTGTTGCTGTGTGAAGTAACTTTGGGATTTTGGGCGAGAGGGTTTTCTCTAAGTAGCTTTTTTTCAATAGACATTTTCCTCCCGAGTAGCTAAATTCTACTGCTGTTGTTTCAGTGATAATAGAAGCATCAAGTCAAGTCTTAATCATGAAAGAAGAGTTTGAAAATTTATTTTCTACTTGGCTTAAAAAACCCAAGTGCAAAAAAAGCTGGCAGAATTAAGCATAAAATCACTATCATTTTCCTTCTATCTTCAGCTAAGAAAACCAAAAGGTATGCTAGAGGAAGAAGCTTTTACCTGTGTAAAGATAGCTCTCTCTAAGAGGAGATCTGTGTTTGCTTGGAGAGCTCTTGTACCAGATATCTGCGTGGCTTATCACTTTATTCAGGTGTGTGCTAAGATGTCACTTTGTCAGAGAGAACATCCCTGATACCCTGTCGAAAATAATTTCCCCTGTCGCACTCAAGCTCCTTCCTCTTTATTTTTCTCTACATAATACTTATCACTACTTGAAGTGTATTTACTTATTGTCGATGTCCTCTCTCATCCCCACCAAGAATAGAAGCTCTATGAGAGCAGACACCATGTATCACTGGTAGGCGCTACCTCGTCACTAGAGCTCACGACAGTAGTTGGCATTTAGAAGCAGCTCAATAAACACTGAACAAATGAATGCCTGAAAAAACTTAGTGATAAACCAAACTGGTCAAGTGAAGGAATAGACAAGTGTGGAGTAAAGAATAACATGGAATAAAAAATATTCCTCGCTTCAGGGGAAGTCCAGGCTCTAGACTAGAGCTTACCAGCTCAAATGCCTACAAGGACCAATAAGTTAATTGTAAATGTGTGGGTAAAAAGAAGAGGGAGTAGTAAGAGCTGTTGCAAACTGGACACTGTATTCTTATCTAAAGAAATCCACACATTTCAAACACCTGGAAGCCAAAACAAAACAGCTACGTGCTATATTTAGTTCCCAGGCCATGTGCTTATAATGTGTGCCAGGTAACCGTTGTGGAATGATGCAGGTAAGAATGACCTTGTGCTCTATGATGAAGGAGACAAAATGTACAGCAAAATAAGTACAACCTAAAATGGAAGCTACCTGAACATTTGAATAGCTATTGATGTAGAAGGTCACCAAGAAACAGAACTTGAGCGAGCTCCTGGACATTGAGCATGATGTTGACATCAGAGAGTTTATCAATAATTAACTTGATATTTTGGGGGAGAGATGTTTAACGTGATTTTAAGTATGCCCTATAAATCAATATTTTTCAAGCTATACATCCCTTGCTTCTAGAGAAAATCTCCTGTGTCTGCAATCGGATCCCTTTCAGAAAATGAGGTCATTACAGAAATCATGTTTCTGACATTTCTTTTTAAAGCAAAAATGACAAACTTGCACATTCTAATTGCCCTTGAGTCTTTCATTGCCTAGCATTATTTAAGGCTTCTTACGCTTCCAAGACCCCTATACGAGCGTGTATTGAAAATAAAACATGCAGTTATACAGAATTGAAGTTACAGAAAAGTTTTTGTGTCAAGAGACCTGTATCAGCTGAGCCACCTGGATGCCCCCCCAATTTCCTATTTTTAACAGCATATTCATCTTAAATTCCAATTTAAATATTGACCAGAAGGAAAGGAGTGGTCAAAGATACAAAAGAGTTTCTATCTGGATGTGCCAATCAAAAAGGGTGGGTTTTATAGTATTTCTCAAGCTTTGTTTGTAGGGAAAAGTAAATTCCGGGGGTAGCCTAGTTCCCAGAGTTCAAACCTGGAAACTATTAACAGAAGGGCTGATCTTAGCTGTCCTGAGGGTGTGGGGAGAAAAGGGTGTATCTCAGTCACTAAGTATAGATTTACAGAGCTCCCATCAAATGGTGACGTTCTGCAGGAGCAAAGACAGGCAGCAGATATCTCAGGAAAGAAAATGAAGGTTGAAAGAAGCCATTGTGAACACTGCATGTTTTCCATTAAGCACAACTGTGCATATGACAAGTACATATGTAGCCAAAGTGAAAAATGCATGATGGCCAAACTGGGCGCACACTCCCCTCTCGACACCATTGAAACACAGCTTCTAATGCATCTGTGCTTGTGGGCCAGTTGATATATACCTGGAGTCCTGTCAGTAGGAAATATGAATGTGCATAAAACTCTTAAATTTAGTGTTTGAGGTGGTTGGAACAAGCCATTCACCTTCCCTTTTCCCCCCTCCTCCTAGCTTCTCCTTTTCTTTTTTCTTCTCCCTCCTCCCTTTGTGAATTTATGATTCAGAAATTATTCAAACTGACTTCAAGCTCTGTCATTTCTTCATGGGTGTTTTATGTGTGTTCTTGGATTTTCATCTTGCCAGTTGGTCCAGAAGCATTGGTATACCATTACATTAGGACATTTTACTGTGCTGAATCTGTTAAGCACATTTTACTGTGCTTAACTCTGGGCTGGCAGAGCCAAACTCAATTCTGAAATGATCCACTGGATCTTTTCTGCAAACATTAAGGAGAGAAAAAAAAAATTAGTTCCAGAAGTTGAACAAATGTTACACTAAAAATAAAGGGCTACGTGGTCTGACACTGCAGCTTTTATCTATGGTTTTGTTTAAATTGCTAAAATATCAGTTTTGCGGTACTTTTATACACAGCTGATGTAAATGGAGGTTAAATACTACTTAATTAATGGTTCTTATCTTGTCTTTTTCTTTTATGGTTACATACTTAACTTGTTCTATTCCCCAATTAATGACTACAACTTGCCGTATGTGATTATAATATATATGTTGGAGTTATTTAGTCTTTGCTGTGTAATCTTCAGAACCATGTAATAGGAGGGCAATTATCTCATCCTAAATATATAGCCCTTAGAAAGAACCTTGAAAATATACTTCTCTTTCTCTTTCTTCCTCTCTCTCTCTGTCCCCCTCTCTTTCCAAAAATTGCATATGCTTGTCTCTCAAGATAACTGAATTTTCTCAGCGAGGGCAAGATGACGATTAATCAGCTGGGTTCCTATCTATGTTTAACTGCTCGTCTCTAGCATTGAATGGGACGAGTTCTTGTAGTAGTTTACTGAAGCAGTTTGCATAATACAGATAGCTATTAGAATCGCTGTATTAATATACGTCGTCAACAACTTGTCGCTTTAGTACATTTTAGGATATCTGTGGGAATACATAATATAAATCTGAATTCTGGGCAAAACTATACATTTCCAATCTGTATTATGTGTAAGATTAAAACCCTGAAGGTTTAAAATGACAGATTCATTGTCAAGTGCATTGTACTTTTTATTCTGAAGGGAGAGAAGACTTCGTGTCTTCTTACGTCTTCATGAAAACTCCACCAGTGATCTTCAGAGCAGCACTGTGCTGATGAGACCTCTACTACCTTCAGGGTTTCCTGTGGTGCTCTCCATCTGGATGGAATAGGGGAAAAAATGATAAAAGAAATGGAAGGGAAAGGTTTTTTTTTTTTTTGGTTACTTGTTTAATGTCACCAGATGCTTATTCCATTCCTCTTTCTCTTTCTTCCTTCCTTCTTTCCTTAGTCTTTCTTTTTCTTTCTTTCTTTCTTTCTTTCTTTCTCTTTCTTTCTTTCTTTCTTTCTTTCTTTCTTTCTTTCTTTCTTTCTTTCTTTCTTCCTTCCTTCCTTCCTTCCTTCCTTCCTTTCTTTCTTTTTCTTTCTTTCCTGACTTCCTCTCTCTCTCTCTCTCTCTCCCTCTGTATGCTTAATTTTTATAGCTTTGTTGTGATTAGTCTTTTACACTCATACGTAGGAGCTTACCTGTTGAAAAATAAATCACATGAGTACTGTCTAAAAAGTCTAGAGAATGGTTTCCTGATTGAATGGCCACTTGTGACAAACCTAAATTTGCTCTGTGTTTGGAAAGATGCTACTGCTCACCTGGGAGCTTTGCTATTGGCAGATCACTAGCAAACCTTTCCATAGAATGGCATCGTCCCGTGACAATTTGAACAGAGAGGACTACATTCCCAGATTTACCTTCTAAGATTACATGAGTTTGTGAGCCCCTAAGAGTGAAGGTTACAAAGTATCACCTGGAGGTGGGCTGCTTCAGAGAGAAAAATACACACCAATATTCTCAATTACCCCTACCCAAAACAGAATCTCTGAATGTAAATTACAACAAAGTAGGTGCAATAAACTCTAAATTATCTGTGTTAATACAAGGGTGCATCTGTTAAAAACCATTTATTTAAATTTAGATGACATTCTCTCAATTGACAAGGGGTGGGGTGTATTAGATTTATTATTTAAACTATGTTGCATCTAAGCTCATATTAGAATATCAGTAGTTTGCATTTCTTGTGCAAGCCATAATAAGAGGTAAAAGGCTCAGAGGTGTATTAGGTGGCAAATGAAAGCCACTCTGATAGCAATCATTTCTAACAGATAAGCCAGAAAGTAGATAATTTACACTTGGGTGATCTGTAGATTACTAGAAATGACTGCAGTGTATGTGCTTAGAATTCATGCTTATACATACATTGCTAACAGTTTGATTCCTGAAAAGGAATGTCAACAGATGATCATGTTGAGGTGAGAGCATGTTTTTTGGTACCAAAGGACTTAGATTTGAACCCATCTCTGATCTTACTAGTTTTTGAATAAGACTTCCAAGTCTCTGAGTATCAGTTTCTCTATCCATAATATGGAATGATGTACCTGTTTTTCTTATTTAATGTGTATTGTATCCTGAAGTTAGGTAAGGATAGTTACAAAGATGGGTAAGACACAATATTGGGCCACAAGGAGATTGCGGGTAGGCAGGGAACAGACAGGTAAACAAGCGATCTCACTAACACAGGAAGAGTTATAAGAGAGGTTGTGTTGAGTAATTCCATAACCTGCCTTGTAATAATATATATATATATATATATATAATATACTATGTAATATAATATATACATATATATCTGTATCTACTGAACCAAGAAATCCTTTTTTTAAAAAGATTTTATTTATTTATTTGAGAGAGAGAGAAAGAGTGCACAAGCAAGAGAGCACAAACAGGGGAAAAGGCAGAGGGAGAAGCAGACTCTCCACTGAGCAGGGAACCCAGCCTGGGGCTCGATGCCATAGCTCCAGGATCATGACCTGAGCCGAAGGCTGACTGAGCCACCCAGGCACCCCCAAGAAGTCCTTGAATTTAAGAATCATGTATAATTCACTTTTGAATCATCAGAAAGCAGTTCAGGCATAGGCCATAAAAAGCCCACAAAGTTTTTCTGTGGAATAAGTGATTTTTAAGCCACTCGGGTGAGAAAACCTTTGTAGCCTAGGATTGGGAAAGTGACACTTAGCACCAAGTACTGTTTGCATGCTGCTGGGTCAGCACCAAGCTTACAAGTAGGTTATTTAATGAAGTCTTATTTCTAATATACCTAGCATAACACTTGTCCTGGAGCTCATTAAGCAGAATTAATACGTGCCATGGCATAGCGAGTAGGAGCCATTAAAGCACCCAAAATGTCACCCAGCATCCTGCCTTACTTATTGGTTGGCGGAAATTCCTACCATTAGGCATTCACACTGACAAGTAGGAAATTGCATCCCCGGAAGTCTTCCTTGAATTTTTGATGTTCCTGAGAAAAGAAAACTTTTAAACTATGGTAAACCCCTAACACAGTCCTGTGAAGTAATTTTTGATATTAGCAACTGTAACATCAGAACCCAAAGGGTACATGAGATATAGTAGGGAAGCTTGGTAAGAGAGAAAGAGGGAAAGGTCTATAATCTGGGACCCTGTCAGTGCGAGCCCGACCCATCAGGTGGACCTTGGGCTGCTGTGGTGTTCTCTCTTCAGCCAGGATCAATGTGATGGTACCGACGCTCTGAGCTCCAGCACTTGGGAATGTTCTGCCGTCAAGTGGTGAGAAGACCCTGACTGCAATTTTCACTTCGCTGTGGACTAGTCCTGGCTGTTTCTGTAAAGCTGGCAAGAATGCTAGAAAGGGGGGAGAAATGTCACGTGTTGAACTCCTTCCCTCCACCATAAGAAGTGAGGAATATACTCAAGAATACATCAAAGTGGGAGTTTTGATAGGGGTTAAAACGACCGCATCTGTACATTTCCTTCCCTGCTCCTAGGTTACCAGGAGAAGACATCAGTTACAGAACTGGAAGAGTCGGTCGGTATGGGGTAGGAAGCAAATAAGAGGAGCTCTGTAGACACTTTGATTACCCACTTCCCCTTCCAAGTTGAGTGCCACTCATTTAGGCATTCTTGTGCAGAAAGAACTGTCAGGTTAAGTCTTACAAGGGAGATGTCGAGACAAAAATATCAGCATGCACATTAAATATTGAATGGAAGTCAAATACCGGTCATGAAGATTGCCAAGCAAGACTAAGGAACAAAACTCCAAAGCCACAGGTAGAGGTAAGTCCTGCGCTTTTCATATAAGATTTAGCAGTGTGTAATTTTTTTTTTTTTTTTAGTGTTAGAGAATAATCCATTTTATTAGAGTGTTTGCAGCAGATACATGAACGGAGTAAATTACATATTACAATTTGCCATGGAGATCTTACTGTCCCAATTAAGTGTCTGTTTAGTTAGCACTTTCTGCAGTGAACCATCCTTCTAAGGCCTGGTGGTATTTCATGGTACGTCAGTCAATAACCTGCATCCCTAGCCTAATTGCCAAGGGGTTATATCCTGACTCTTAGCCAGAGGTTGGCCTTGGAAAGTATAAAGTTATGTTTGTTAAATGCAAGCCTCATCATCTCTGGAAGGCGTTAGCAATAATCTTCCTGCCCATTGCACAAATTCCTCCCTGTAAATGCCAGTGATCATGGTGTAGACAAGCATGTGCTCCAATCCCATGATTTTACTTGAAAACTAAACTTCCTGTCAGCTTCTAAAGCCTTGCTCTCTCTTTGAATGTTAGCATTTTGTTAAAGTAAATGGAATTAGAAGTAGAAATAAGTTCATTTAATCACACAGGAAGCACAATTTTTCATGAGTACTTCAGACATTTTTATATGAACCATGGAAAAATGAGTATGTTGATTTGCAGCTAAATTGAAAAATTATAAGAACTATTTAGTTTTAGTTCTAAACACTTGTCTATCTTATTTAGAAATAAATATTTTTTGCTGTTTTATTTTTTCCTGCACTTCATCTGTGTCTTTGTGATGTAAATTTTTATATATTTTTTTAAGCTGACATACAACATTATATTAGTTTCAGGTGTACAGCATAGTGATTTGACATTTATATACAATAGGAAATGATCACCATGATAAGTCTAGTAACCATCTGTCACTATACAAAGTTATTACTATATTGTGACTATATTCCCTCTGCTGTCTTTACATCCCTGTGACTTATTTGAAATAAATCATTTTTTAGATTACTTAGCTCTGAGTCTAGAGTTAAATGACAAATTTTCTCTAATATTGTTTATTCTAAAGAGAAAGAAATTCTTGTGCATGTGTGTATACACATAAATACACACACATCTTATAGCTTTTAAAATTCAAGTGCAAATATATCTAATTCATCTCCCACTACAGTGTATCAGAAGAAAGGTATGGATTTAATGTGAGTAAACTAATTTGTATTGTGAGAAAATAGTCAAAATAATTGCTAAGGATAAGTTTCCCAATATTTACCAGAGCTTAAATTTCATAACACAGACCCGATTCTTTAAAAATACAGTCTGAGTGAGAATAAAGATTCCCCTCTCTGGTGTAGGTGGTAAAGAATCTATCTTTTTGAGTTATTTTAAAATTCTTATTGGATTTGCTATTATTTTGAAAGATGAATCCAGGTAATGATGGTGCTTATTTGCCACAATTTTCTATTTTACATTAGGAAGAGAATAAATGTACTCAATTAGAAACAACATAAACCCTTTGATGAAAAGCTTTACATTTAATTTAATTCTTTTCTCAACTAAAAAACTGATACAGGGCTGCTGCACAGTTTGTGTACTGCACAAAATTGACTGCTTGAAGATCTGGGTGAAACTCTAAATCAAGCCTTGTCTCAGCTGATCATACCTTTGCTTTTGGGGTAGCAACTACCACTTTATCTACTTCCTACAAACATCTCATATAGACACTGCATTTTTTTTTTTTAAGATTTTATTTATTTATTTGAGAGAGAGAGAATGAGAGACAGAGAGCATGAGAGGGGCGAGGGTCAGAGGGAGAAGCAGACTCCTTGCAGAGCAGGGAGCCCGATGCGGGACTCGATCCCGGGACTCCAGGATCATGACCTGAGCCGAAGGCAGTTGCTTAACCAACTGAGCCACCCAGGCGCCCTGCATTTTTTTTTTTTTTAAGTAAACTCTATACCCAACGTGGGGCTCAAATTCATGATCCTGAGATCAAGAGTCACGTGCTCTACCAACTAAGCCAGCCAGACATCCCAACACTCTATACTTTTAATTCAAGTTTAAGTTTTAGCCTTAATGTCAGCTTTCTAAGACTACATTCTAATAATCTGATTAGGTTTAAATTCTAAAGAAGTAATGATTAGAATGAATGTAACAAATAGGACTTGATTGTCCCCCTCCCCCATTTTGTTGACTTAAATCATATCTTTGTCATAAGGTAACAACTTAAATCCAGAAAAATTCAACCAGGATTAAGGTTTCATTTTTACCCTCTACATATTATCCCTAATAAAAATTGAATAATCTCATTGGAGGAAATTTTACCTGTTTTTAAAATCGGGGTTATAATAGATATGTATTTATAATAGATCCTTTTTTTACTCATATAACTTAATAAGTAAAGGGAGCGGTAGCTTTAGATTTTTTAAACCTAAATATATACTACAAAATAATCTAATCACTTGTTTTTACATCCTTACTCAATTGCCATTAAAAAAAATAAATGTTAGATGAATAGTACCATGAGTTTTGGTTGAGTTGAGGTCTGAGATTTGATTAACATTTCATTTATACTTATCTTAAAAACAGGTACCCCTCTGAATTATGATGATGAATGAAATGTAGTATTTGCACTAAGAGAAGTTAAGGATAGAGCCATATACCCTAGTGATACAAGAAGGGCATAAGATGTCAGGGCATAGAGTTGTCACCTTCAAATTTTACCCAATAGTGTGTTCAGTAGTGTATTTGGTGTTTGAAGTAGATAGGTCTTGTTGAAGGGCCAATTTTATATCACAAAATATAAAGGTTAGGGGGAACCACATTAACAACCTCTAGGTCATCTCTTTAAAGACAAAAATATTCATCCTGAATATTCTGGTAGCTGGGACATGGTGACAAGTTTGGATTTATAGATGGAGCCCTAAGATGAGGATGGCTAAGTTGATTGTCCAGTTTGAATACGTGAATGACGTCACAGAGCAGAACTTTCCACTGCCCTAGATCATCCTCCTATCATTGACCATCCCATCTTATTTGATGCCACCATATTTTGGGGTTCTTTTTTATAGCAGTTTAGCCTAGACCCTGACTAACAAATTTACATGTGGGAAAATCTGCTTCCTCTGAATTTCTTCTATTAGTTCAAGTTATGGTCTTTCTAATATGACATCACTTTAACTATTGAGGGACAATAGCTATCTGCTATACATTTATTTCTTCTTTCCTAAGTCTTCTTCAGACTTGATCCATTCCTCAAATGCCTGGGCTTTACCTCTTTTAATCTGGACACCATGTGCCCCTAATGCAGCCTGGGGCTGGGCTCTGCCACATTCTTATGTTCTTTTCCATGAAGAAAACTCTCAGGTCTCCTCTATAATAATCTCCTGTGAAGCACTTAATTTATCTCTGTTAAATGTCATCTTGTTGATTTTAATCCCTCGTTTCAGCAAGTTGAGATAATTTTGAAAGTGTGCAGGTTTTAATGAGACCATTGGTAAGTGCAAACAAGCAGTTTGACTACTCTTCTCAGTAAATTGAAAGATTGTTGTTAAAATATTGACTATTACTGCCACCACTTTTCCTAATGAATACCTAGTGCCAGCCGCTGTATTAGGTCAGATTATTACTCACAACAATTCTATTATTATTCCTATTTCTCTGATAAGTAAAGGAGTCTTCAAGGGAAAGGATGACTTGTCTACACAGGTAGAAAAAGAACATAGCCAAGTGCAAACCCAGATTGGTATCTAGATTCTATTGCCATTTGATGTGCCTTAGTTTCTGAAAAGTATAGCCTTCTGCCTTGTATAAGGTTCTGGGTCTGGAAAAGGATAAGTCATATATTTACCTGTCATCACAAAAACATATGCTTTTCTGTGTCTATTTTGGTCACATTAACTTAAAAGCAAGAGAAGGAAACTTTCCAAATAATTTAGAAAACTGAATCTATCAAATTATTAGGCTTGCTTTATACACAGATAATGCTTGACTCTTCTCTCTTTACTGAAAACATGGGGTGTTTTCTACGCAAGTCTTCTTACAACATGGTTTTCACAACTGAATTTGATCCTGAAACAGTAGGTCTGGTTCCATCTTCCCTTGTTTTCAATCTTTTTGCTCCAGCTAGAAAGACATTATTATGATTCCCAGGATCACAGTTGGTTTTCTAGAAGACTTAGCCCTTTTTTTTGCTCTATTTCTCCTTTCTTTGCTGAGTTGGCTGAGAGACTTCTAACATCCAAGAATGCTTGCCAGCTCTTGGGGTTGGTGGGAAGCATGTGTAGTTTGTGCTTAGGGGGCCCCATCTCCACATCAAGATAATTTCCCCACATTCTGTAAGTCAGCTCACCTTCCCTTTATGTGCAAGTCATACTGCTGTTCTTATGCCCTTCTATACTAAAACTCAAGAAATCAAAGCACAAACTAAGAAGTTACGGATGTCTTGTTTGGGACATTTATATGTTGGGGATTTAAAAAGCTTGCATTATCGAGTCGTAATGGAAATTGTTACTGAATGATGACAAAGGAAAAATATCATTGGGTTCAGAAAGAGTTTCCTAATCATCTTTTTCAACATCTTCATTTTCTAGATGAGAAAATCAAGTCCCAGAAAGTTGAAGTGACTTGCTCAAGTTCACATAGATAGGGTGGCAAACTTGAGTAAGAAAACTTTTATTACATCCCTCAAACTATACCACGTCGATCCCATTTCTTGTTAGCATCTATTTATTATTTAGACCTATGCCATGCATCTTATGTGTAGAACAAAGTGGCTAGCAATAGAAGTAAAGTATTTAAACCTTGTCTGTGCTTCTGTCTTGTCTCTAATAGGCAATGACTATAAGTGATAAAAATAGTAATAATAATAATACTTAACATCATAGAGAATATTTATTGAGCACTGGCTGTAAGCTGGACACTATTATAAGTAATATATATTATTATATTATATATGTCTTATATAATATCATATATATTATATAAGTCTTATATAGTCTCTTATATACTATATATATATTATATATAAAATATATATATTACCAAATTATCTGATCTTCAAAAAAAATTTCATGAGATTGGTAAAATTGTCATTTTCATTTACAAATGAGGAAATAGAGGTCCAGAGATTTGTCTGAAGTCATAGAGCTCATTGTGGCAAAGCGAAAAACTCAAAATTTGGAATCTATGTTCTAAACCACTTAGAATCTATGTTCTAAACCACTACACTATGCTGCCTCTGATAGTGGACTTTCTACCTAGTTTTTCAACAATGGATCAACTGGCATGTGTACACATGTATGTCATCCATGATATATGCCATATTGTATTACTAGCATGTGTGCATTGTAGTCTTTCTATATGTGAGCAACAGAAAGTTTTCAGAAAAAGCGTAAGTTCTGATTACTTACATCTACTCAAGTAAGATTAACTTCATGGGCTCAGAATTTGTTGAGATAACTGAATAATGCAGAAGGAGGATAGATACTTCATGATATAATGATTACAGTGAAAGTACAATTATTAGACATGCTTAGCAATTTATTTGTTTTAAAAGGACTATCCTATGCATTTTACACCATATTTGCCTGTCAAACCTGTCAATCCATAAGCCAAACAGATAGCAGGCAAGAAAACTGAAGACAGAGAGATAGAAAGAAATGAAATTAGCATATTTTGTTTTGAATGTAAAAAAGTGATGCAAATGATGCTTTTGGTCAAGGATGTAAAAGGACATTTTTGTCACCTTCCCTCCATATCACCAATGTTCTCACAGGCCATCACTCTCATATCTCCCATTTGAAACTCCTGGGCCCATTTTAAAAGACATGGTCTATTCTTTCTTTCAAAATAAAATCTTAAAATTATAGGAGTAAAAGGAATTTGAGCAGTGTTGCTTCTTGCCTCTAAGAATAAGCACAGCACATTTAAGTCTGGATATTGTGTCCTTTAAGCAGTTTTATTAACACATACCAAGAAGGTTGT